>NW_015556630.1:0-1634 GCF_001515605.1 Sinocyclocheilus anshuiensis | reverse complement strand
TTATTAACAAAGAGCAGTTTCTGTTTTTTACACCATGACAATAACATAATAATAACATTCATTTAAAGCAAAAAGTCACCCTTCAGGATCGCGGGTATCTGCGCAGAAACATCGAGAACACGAGCACCAGGGAAACAGTGAGTGTGCACTTTTCCTTCAGCTAACGTAGCACGGACATGCCGGACGATGGAGTCTCCGACGATCACAGCGTCGCGTTCCGTCTTGCGGAAGGGAGCGAAGCGGTTCCGGGTGGAGCTCTCGAAGACCGGAGGCGGCGGAGGGGGAGAGGTCGTCGCCCGGGACCTGGCTCACATTTTACGCTGCGGGTGCACCCAGGGTCCGTGGTGTCCCGGCGCCGGAGTGAAGGACATCTGGGAAGATTGCGTCCTGGGTGCACCGGGCCTGTGCAGAGAAACACACGGAGTACAGGAGGTGGGAAAGTTAGCAGCGCGCTGTATACTTACCCCGGACTTGTGAGTGTCAGCCCGGGATGTGAACGTGTCCTCACCTGCACTCAAAGGTAGACACACATCCGCCATTAAAGCAAGTAACAGTGAGTAAAACAATGGTAATGTGTGTGAATAGAGTATTAGCAATGTAAGCGAGATTAGCGGCAACCACGCTGTCGATGCTAACGGGCTATATGCTAATAACGGACTCGGGAAATCAAAATAGAACTAGTTATAACAATGCGCTCTGATTGTTTTTGTTGTAGAATACGATAGGGGATATATTCACACGTTATAGAAACGAAAATGATGGTGTATAAAATTTATTTTAAGATAGTCTTTAAGATGATTTTAAGACTATTATTATACATATATTATACATATATACTAAATTGCATGTGGATATTTTGGAATTTGGCAGAACATCTAAACCAACTTGCAGGACATTTTTATCAAAGGGACAGTCTTCCTGGAGGTTACTGGAAAGATATGTAATTACTTGCATGTGAAAAATGCTTCCTCCTATTAATGCTAGAAATAAGCCATGTTGACTTAAATAAAACAGGTAACATGGAAAAAACTGCAAACCTAAATTTGTGTGAGCTTTTTTTGAAAAGTGAAATTTTAAGGGTATGCTAGTAACCATGGCAACTTATGTCATGAATATAACCTGCTAAAGGGCACGTTTTACTTCAGGTCTCTGTGTTCACTGTGAGGACACATAAACACATCTAGGGCTGACTGAACTAATTCCAACTGGCTTTTTGGAACAATAACTCTGAGCAGTGACGTCATTGTGTGGCCTCCTGGGAGCTGTATTCTGCTCTGGGGGAAGTGTTTTTCTATCATCAGCGTGCAGTTCCTGCTATTGGATCCTGATGAGGGAACAAAACACCTTCTGAACAGGAAGCTGTCTATCTAATAAGGCTGGTTACCCATCCCCTCCATACCAAACACAAAAACTGTTTGATCAATGAAAGCTGTGTTCAGAATGGAATACTAGCATACTGTGCAGTATACACTGTATAGCTTACTTCCTAGTAGTTTATATTCCAATAGAATTTACTAATGTATGGCGTATACAAAGATAAACATTTCAAATAGTAGTGTGCTATAGTTGTCAAATGTATTACATGCTAATTCAGTGAAGGTTTCCATCTTAGTTTATGTTTCTAGTTCATTTTT
>NW_015556629.1:532-2348 GCF_001515605.1 Sinocyclocheilus anshuiensis | reverse complement strand
AATAACTTAATAATATTCTTTTGTTTTAGAATGTCCACAACAGCTAGCCGGTTCTATTGATTGTGGGATCTTCATGTTGTTGGTAAAAAAAGAAAGGGAAAGTAAAAAAAAAAAAATGAATTGAAATTTAATTGATTGAAATATATCAACTTTTCTTTTCATTAGAATGAAAAACATGAGGGCATTTCACACATGAACTAGTTAACACTGGGTGAATGTAAACCCCAGGTAAACTGAATTCTGGTTTATCTTGCTTCATGTTTCACACAGAATATAATTTGCCTGGGATTGACAAATAATCCTGGGTTTTCATACGCTGCTGTTTTACACTGTGCATTACTAAACTCCAGGTAAATATCCTTATATGCACATTTTCTGCATCAGTGTCACTGATTGGACAGACACTGCATGCGATATGATACAAAATTGCCCAAGCACTGCACATTCTCATATTACATACAGCTGACTTTACTATCAAGTTTATCCTGAATGTACTTTTTAGATTATAAAGGTAAGAAATATACAGTCTCTTCTTGACCCTGACTGTTGTGTTTTCTGTGAGCATTTGACATTTTTGACATCCTGTCAAATGCTGAATTTAATTTACTGTTTTTATACAGTGCTTATTTTTGCAGTGACTGTCCAAAGCACTTGAATATGAGGCAGGCAATTGGTTGTCTGTCTATTGATAAAGGGTTAACAATGCTAAAGCCGTAGAAACCCTTCTCTGGAGTAGGCTTTCCTTACACCAAGTAAAAGTGGTGCTAACCCCCATTACAAGTGTGAAATGTTCTTTACTTTGGGTTAAAAGTGATGTTTACACTGTACATATTTATTTATTTATTGGTGGTGGGGGGGTTGTGGCGAGGGGGGCGTGGTTCAGCGAAGTCTGCAGCGGGAGAGAGGGGCGGGAGACGAGCGGGGAGTAAGTAGGTCAAGTGCAAAATGATGAACACCTGTGTCTGATTGCAGTAATTGGCCTGGAGAGACCGGTTAAAAGGCCGACTGGAGAATGTGGAGGCAGAGAGAGACGGAGACTCGTGTGCATCGCTCTGCCAGGGAGAGAAACCGGAGGAACTGAATTTGTGCCATTGGCATTGTGTGAACGCGCTGGAAGCGCTACGTTTGTTTTGTTAGAGTTTTTTGAGTTATTGAATAAACTTCCAAGAGTCTCCAAACGCCAACCTTGTTCACTTCCTTCCTTCCTTACAAAGAGCCACGAGTCTCCAAACCGCCTACCTGAGTCACTTCCTTCTTCCCACTACGAACTTTGTTACACTGGTGCCGAAACCCGGGAAGGAAGTGATAACGCCGCCGCCATCATGTCATCTCCGTCAAGTTCGCCGTTTGCGGAGGTCATCCACTCGCTCGCGGGACTCCATCAAGAGCACCATCAAGCGCTGCTGGACATGAGGGAGGATCAGGAAAGGCGGTTCCGGGCCCTCGTCCAGACGCAGCAAGAGGACCACGAGCTGTTCCGGAGCTGGATGGACCGGGAGGTTCGGGCTGGAGGAAGTCCATCTGCCCCGGCCCTGCCAGCCCACATGCCTTTGAACAAGTTGGGCCCGCAGGATGATCCAGAAGCCTTCGTCGACCTCGGAATCATGTGGTTGGCCCCGGACGACCTGGCCAGTGCACCTCATTCCGCTGCTTTCGGGGGAGGCACAAATGGCTGCACAACAGTTGCCAGTTCAGAACCTCCTGGTCTACGACGACCTCAAACAAGCCATCCTCCAGCGGGTCGGCCTGAATCCCGAACAACACCATCAGCGTTTCAGATCGCTGGAGCTGGGGGAAAACGGCCGGGCCTTCGTGA
>NW_015556629.1:0-256 GCF_001515605.1 Sinocyclocheilus anshuiensis | reverse complement strand
CCTTCTGTCTCTCTCTCTCTCTCTCTCTCTCTCTCTCTCTCCCCTCTCTACCTCTAAGCCTGTCCCTCTCCCTAGGTCTCGCGTGAATCTCCCACCTCGAGCACAGCTCCGATGGCGGGGTGGTCCGCCGCCGGAGTCCGCTGGACTGAGGACCCTCTCCAGGGGGGCGGGGCCGGCCAGCTCGAGTGCCTCGTATAGTCACGTTCCTCCACTCTCTCCAGGCCAATTGCTTGATCCGCTTCCTGCCACTAGGGCG
>NW_015556628.1:0-1196 GCF_001515605.1 Sinocyclocheilus anshuiensis | reverse complement strand
AAAATTCGGAGGAACTTCTGATTTGAATTCTGTTAAACTTATCTGCATTCTATATATTTCCGCAATAAAAAAAATAAATAAAAAAAATCCACATTTGGAAGTGGCTCAGATCGGATGCAAAAATTTCGGATCTCGTGCGGGTTTTTGTGTTTACACGTGTGCAACAAATTCCGATCTGTGTCAGATGTGAGCGAAAGATCGGATTTTTTTGTGCCAGTGTAAGTGCCAGCAGCCTAAGTTCAATCTGACATTTTTCTTCTAAAATAAGCATTTCTATCAGGCTCCCATGTTTATGTTCAGTAATTTCATTTTAATGGCAATGAATAAATCCTTTTAATCAGCATTAAAGTAAAATAACGGAACACAAATGTAGGAGCCTGATGAAAATGCTCATTTTGGAAGAAAATGTCAGGCAGCACTTCAAATGTAAAATTAAGTCTTGAAAAATTGAACAAAACTGAGGTATAAACACTTTTCTTTGAATTAAGTTGATTTTACTTACCCCATTAGCAGATTTGTTTGGTGGTTTCAATCATAAACTTACCAATGACCAATGACACAGAAAACAAGACTATTGTACATTTTATTGTATATTTAATGTACTTTGCTTCTCAAGTTAATGCATCCTGATTTAAGAGAAAAGTCTTGAATTTACCCTTAAAAACGTTGTGGCTTTTGAATGACAGCAGTTCAGTTCATATTTCCTGTCATTTTATGGTTCTCTCACTAAAATAAAATGATCTCAGTTATAAAACAACAGGTCATGAAGACATTAAAAAGCATAAACATTACCATTCATAACATTTTTTTTCTAATTCAGTTTTTTAAACATTTCTAGTAAACAATGAGTTGCTGTTATACTTTTAAGGGAATGCCAGTCTCAAATGCAAGATTTATCGTCTTCCCATTTATATGGCCAAAATGTTAGATGAAATTATAATAGCAGATCTGGGCACTCAAAGCGCTATACGTAGAAGGGGGAATCTCCTCAACCACCACCAGTGTGCAGCATCCACCTTTATTATTATTAATATTACAAAAGATTATTACTTACCTATAAGTCCCTTAATGGGTTAGCTCCTGCGTACCTAACTAGTCTTCTACCACGCTACAATCCATCACGCTGCCTACGGTCGCAAAACTCCGCAAAAACAACTTTTGGTAGTACCTAGGATAGCAAAGTCCACTAAAGGAGG
>NW_015556627.1:0-964 GCF_001515605.1 Sinocyclocheilus anshuiensis | reverse complement strand
CTGAAAATCAAATGAAGGCATTAAACATTTATTTTAAATCAAATCCTTTTATTTTTTTGCAAACAAAAGGTTTACTGTTGACAATAATACATGGAAGAAAAATTGCGTGAATATTCCTTTAAAACATTTTATAATTGGCTAATAATTGTATTTATTTTTTTTACAATTAAGTGATTAATCTGGTTGTAATATTTGTTTTTATCATTTAATTGTTTTCTTTAAATTTGATAGAAAATTTAATATTTAAAGATGTACATTATACTGTACAAAATCTGGTTGTAATATTTATTTTTATCATTTAATTGTTTTCTTTAAAATTTGATAGAAAATGTAATATTTAAAGATGTACATTATACTGTACAAAAGTAATACAAGAGTAATATATTTCTGTTACATGTTAACCCGTACTTTTATTTTGACAGGTTGCCATGAAGTTTCTGTGTGTATACAGTATGATGATGCTAGTTTTCTCAAACGGTAAAATTCTCGCGAAGTGACTCTCACAGCAGCTCGGGATTAAGTTTTTGTGTTCATGCCGTCATATAGTGAGACGCAGAGGCCGAAAATCACCGCGAGCGTCACACGTGCTTCAGTATTTGTTTAGTAAACAAAACCGCGTTTCCGCCATTCATACATACAGAGGCAAGCGGAACATGCAGGATTCATATTTAAACCGTCTTTTTGCATTTTAATATTCACAGACACTAGTTCATATCGCGATTCGAATTAAGTCGTATTTAAACCATCTTTTTGCATTTTAATATTCACAGACACTAGTTCATATCGCAATTCGAATTAAGTGGCAGTGGCTACTTTTGATTTATTCGTCCAAAATTGACGAATTCCGTGGCATTCCGTGCTATAGAGTAAATTACGTTTTTATGAATGGACTCCACGAACCCCTCCGCGTTTTCGCAGGAACCATATGGCCCTAGAAATGTAACCACACTTCAGAACATTTCGG
>NW_015556626.1:356-7911 GCF_001515605.1 Sinocyclocheilus anshuiensis | reverse complement strand
TATAAAATAATCGTTAGTTGCAGCCGCGTTCCTAAATTACTTCAGAAAACTTGGAAAATAGAGAACAAGAACTTATGATCATCTTTTTGTCATTTGAGTCGACGACCGCATCCATCATCATTCAGAAGAGCAGCATGAGCATTGTGTTAAACATCTTCCACTGTTTGAACAAATAACCAACGACAGACGTGAACTTGTTAACCGGGCGTGAAGATATGAAGGTTCTGCTGTGTTTCCACAGACGTGCCTCTACACGGAGGAAACACACGCCTCATTAATTACTAAATATTACATGACAGGCCAAACGTCTGTGATCAACGTTTACTGGTTAGAGAGCAGCATGAGCATTGTGTTAAGCATCTTCCACTGTTTGAACAAATAACCAACGACAGACGTGAACTTGTTAACCGGGCGTGAAGATATGAAGGTTCTGCTGTGTTTCCACAGACGTGCCTCTACACGGAGGAAACACACGCCTCATTAATTACTAAATATTACACCAAACGTCAAACGTCTGTGATCAACGTTTACTGGTTAGAATGACGTCAGACCGCTGAACTCAATGTGGTGTGTGTGTGTGAGTGAGTGAGTGAGTGAGTGTGTGCGTGCGTGCGAGTGCGTGTGAGAGTTTGTGTGAGAGAGAGAGAGAGAGTGAGTGAGTGAGTGGGTGTGTGTGTGTAAAACTCAGGAAAACTTGTCTTTATAATTTCATAGTCTTTATAACAATAAAGCACATTTTCCCAGATATATATTTTAAAAAAATACTTTTATTCGTCAAGGACACATTAGATTGATCAAAAGTGACTGTAAATACATTTATAATGTTCCAAAAGATTTCTATTTCAAATAAATGCTGTTCTTTTGAACTTTCTATTCATCTGTGAATCCTGAAAAATAAAATGCATCACAGTTTCCACAAAAATATTGGGCAGCACAACTGTGTTCAACATTGAGCGCGTTTACATGCACGTTCTTAAGCCGATTATGCTTAATAAGCCGAAAACGCACGTGGTCATGTAAACGCGGTAACCCGTTTTCTTTTATCGGAGAAAGGTCATAAACGGCGTAAGCATAAACCGGTCGCAACACGTAGCTTTTTGCCTCTTACTCCAATTTATCACAGCATGTAAATGCAATAACCCGCTTTCTGTCGGCTTATTGAAGTGCGCATGTGTGATACGTGACAGGAACGCATCGTTAGTGCAGATTTAAGCGCATCTAGACCGAGTAAACGTCTTGCAGTAAAGAAAGAGGGAAATATTTCACAAAAGCAGACTTTCTGATGAATCAGAAAATGATAAAAACGTTCTCATCTCGTGCAGCAGAAGTAGAAGTGGTTCAGTCACAATGCTGCGTTCATAACTGCATGAGAGGATAATATACGAGCTGTAAGTTTCCCGACATGTTGCAAGCTTAATTTAACATCACAACTGACAAATGTATGGAATACTCGGAGTCAGATATGCAAATGATTATATTTTGACATCACTACAGGGAAATAACCTGATTTATTAATGAAGTCATGTAAACGCAGCTTACTTGCGTTGTCAGGTTACTGATGTGCATGCAAACGGGGAAAACTGGTTATTTAATAAGCTGATATTTGTGAGTTATCAGCTTACTGGTGTGCATGTAAACGTGCTCATTGATAATAATCAGAAATGTTTCTCGAGCAGCAAATCAGCATATTAGAATGATTTCTGAAGATCATGTGACACTGAAGACTGGAGTAATGATGCTGAAAATACAGCTGCGCATCACAGAAATAAATTACTGTTTAACAGATATTCACATAGAAAACAGCTGTTTTACATTCTAATAATATTTCACATTTTTTACTGTATTTTTGATCAAATAAATGCAGCCTTGGAAACAAAAAAACAACTTTTTTTAACAATATGCTCAATTTCAATATTTCAATTTTTTTCTTTTGATGAGTTTGTTTTTTGACCGGTTTCGTGAGATTCTCTCGTGTCCGTCTGCATGCACACTCACCACAAACAGCAGTTCAGAGGAGAAATGCATGTTTTACAGGTTTCTGCATATTGAATTACAGCATTTCTGTTTGGTTTTCACACGTCAAAAAGCAGCATCAGTGTTTAATGAAAACTACAGCCGAAGCCGCAGGGCGTTTCACTGCGGGCCACAGCATTTAAAGAAACACAGACCCCATCAAACCACATTTAGCCTGCATTACCAATATGCACTACAGTATGACAATCACTGGAGGATAAATAAACAGCTGACTATCACTGGGGTAAATCCACTGATAACCATGTTATTGAGCAGATCATGGGTGCCTGTTTGATACATTCAAATGAAAGCACCGTCAATGTGCTGCAAGTCACAAAAAAAACATTTGAGCACTAGTACTAGCCATGACAGACTTAACACCACTTATAACTGGTGTTTTCACTACTAGTCTCTTAAAGCAATAGTTCACCCAAAAATGAAAATTCTGTATTTATATTTATACGTAATAGTATTTTGGAAGTCGATGGCTACCAGTGACTGTTTGCTTATCAGCATTCTTCAAAATATCTTGTTTTGTCTTCAAAAGAAGAAAGAAACTCATACAGGTTCGAGGGGGAGTAAATGACAGAATTTTCATTTTTGGGTGAACTGTCCCTTTAAGAGAGCTGCAAACATGGTTTGCTATCAATATATTGTAAGTACATACTGGCAGAATGTTTTGGAAATTTCTATTATTGTTCTCCATTTCCTATTGTCATTATTCTAGAGTGTTCTGGCGCTTTCAATGAACCACATGATGGAAAATATTAACCGCTCCTTCTGCATCAAACATGATTAGACGCCAGCACGGTATCAGCTAAAACAACCAGTTCCTGTGAAATTCTTCTTAATTGAGCAGAAAAAAAAGAGAGAAAAATCGACACACCCATATTTCACTTCTAGTAAACGATCAGTACTGCTGCATCATTAACAAAACATATTTCTACAGGACAACCATTCAGACATCTGAGCAAAAAAAATAAATAAAATAAAATAAAATAAAATAATAAATTAAATTAAATTAAATTAAATTAAATTAAATTTAATTTAAAAAAGTTTCAGCAAAGTTCTTTAATTAAAATTAAATTAATACTGCAATAAAATTAGTACCGAGTTTACATTGATTTAAATAACAGATACTGTTTATTGTGTGACCAAAACACCAATAATAGCCATGAAAAAAAAAAAGATTTTATGCATAATGGGGGACTTTTAATCAGAAACAAGCCTGAAATACAACTGGACTCTTATTTTGAGATGCCTATGCTTTACTACTTCAGCTGTTCATTCAACAATATGAGCGAAATATATGAACCAACATACCAATATGTTTTACACGCATGAGAAAAGCATTACATTATATTATATATAAATTAATAATCTGAAGCCCCGGGACACACTGCACGATTTTAGCAATCCTATAAGATCCTTGCAAATCACACTGTGCGACATGGATCTGATAAACTTGGGTACGACATGCATGCAGACTGTACGATGATGACGAATGAATGAATGAATGAATGATGAATGAAAACAAGGTAAACAAGAAGAGCATGACAAATCACACTTTGGCAGTTCTAGTTTTTATGTGTGCTGAAAAAAAAATCGTCCGTCTTTGAATCTCTCACTGTACGACATAAGAACACCGTTCACAGAAATCGCCATGATTGTTTCACGATGCCAATCGCGCAGTGTGTCCCGGGCTTAAGGTCCAAACATATATAGGTCTGTTTCTAGAAATCTCCGTGTTTCTCTCAACACAACCCATACAGAGGAACATCGGCGGTGACTGTAATTCCCAAAGCCACTCAAGCTAATGGCTCGGGCTCATTTACCATGCGGCTCACGATAATGTAAAATCCATTATCAATAATCACAGCTCCCCAGAGACGCTCGGAGATGAGAGGATGCTTATTCTTCAATCTCATTTTCTGAGCACAAAACTCATGAAAACAGCATCTTCAGCTCATGTGCGCTCAGCCTCGATTGATAAAACTCTCATCACGGGCTGAACGACCCTCAGATCCAAATATAGGATCACTACATTCATACGCTGATTGAACACCAAGAATCACTACACATGCATGTGCGAAAACAAATGAGAAAGAGAAGACGTCTGACAAGTAAAGCATGTAAATCACACAACACAGATGAACTCTGATAACTCAGAGTTATTTATAACAGGAATCTCATCACGACTGATCTAGATCTAGAACAAGATGCTGCGCAAGCAGACAGAAATAATGAGCTATTGAGAGATACGAGAGGTAAAGAGAACCGAAGAACCGGCCCAGATCTCTGCTAACGAGACCTGCTCAAATACAGAGCAAACGGCAAAAAGATGTTCTAAGAACATTCTCGTTAAGTTATGAAAACGTTACTATTGAAACGTTCTCTGAATGTTTTAAACATTTAGCTAAGTGTTTCGAAAACGTTTCTTGGTCATGCAAACATTCCATTTTATAATTTTGCAAACATGGGACCGTTACTTTTGAATGTTCTCCGAACATTTAAACAACGTTAGATGAACGTCCAACTAAAACGTTTCGGAAAAACATTCCATGAACGATGCTAACGTTTTGAGAACATGATTAAAGTCCAGATAATGTTGAACAAATGTTCTATTAATGTTACTAAGCGAACGTTTGTTCATAACTTTGAACGAACCTTGCCAGAACGTTCTGGGAATGTTTCCTGTTTGCTGCGACTGCATTACAGAATTACAATAGTTCTCTGTCGTGAAATTATACGTTTCTCCAGGCTCTTACTGTTCCAGCAACATCTGGCAAGACTTCACCATCACATGAATCCTACGCAGAAAAGACAATCCCAGAATGCACTGCAGCAAGCATGATGAAAAAATATGAAAAGATGGTGGACAAAGCAAGAGAAATGTTGATTATAAATGCACTTTTAGTTCATTTAATAATTAAAAGCATAGTAAAAAAATTATTCAAATGAATTAACATTATCATATTTCCATTTTTAAGCTTGGTGGTTTAACATTTGAAAAATTAGACGTAAAACTTTGTATTGTAATTTTACAGAAAAATTTAATTTTTATTTACTCTTTTGTTTTACAGTATTTAATTTACAATATTACAATATATATATTTTTTTGTTTAATATTTTATTTCAGAATAATCACAAAGTCATTCAAATTATTATTTATTTTATAGATATATTTAATTGGTCAAAATCAATGTGAACATGGCCTATTTAAACTCTAGTGGAAAGACTTTTTTTAACTCTGAAATCATTACTGGAAGTTGATTCTTGTAAAAAAAGTATAAACCCAAGTATAACACCCAAATGTAGGGCTGCACAATTAATCAAAATCGCAAATAAATAGTCTGGTTTAGTGCGATTATGAAATTGCGAAAGCTGTTATGCTTCCCAAATTGTTCAGGACTAAAAAAAAAATTACACTTGAGCGTAAAAAATACATTTTCAGCTAAATGCAATTACCAACAAAATCACTCCACTAACTCTAAAATGCTTTATTATTTTAAATCACACAACACAGATGAACTCTGATAACTCAGAGTTATTTATAACAGGAATCTCATCACGACTGATCTAGATCTAGAACAAGATGCTGCGCAAGCAGACAGAAATAATGAGCTATTGAGAGATACGAGAGGTAAAGAGAACCGAAGAACCGGCCCAGATCTCTGCTAACGAGACCTGCTCAAATACAGAGCAAACGGCAAAAAGATGTTCTAAGAACATTCTCGTTAAGTTATGAAAACGTTACTATTGAAACGTTCTCTGAATGTTTTAAACATTTAGCTAAGTGTTTCGAAAACGTTTCTTGGTCATGCAAACATTCCATTTTATAATTTTGCAAACATGGGACCGTTACTTTTGAATGTTCTCCGAACATTTAAACAACGTTAGATGAACGTCCAACTAAAACGTTTCGGAAAAACATTCCATGAACGATGCTAACGTTTTGAGAACATGATTAAAGTCCAGATAATGTTGAACAAATGTTCTATTAATGTTACTAAGCGAACGTTTGTTCATAACTTTGAACGAACCTTGCCAGAACGTTCTGGGAATGTTTCCTGTTTGCTGCGACTGCATTACAGAATTACAATAGTTCTCTGTCGTGAAATTATACGTTTCTCCAGGCTCTTACTGTTCCAGCAACATCTGGCAAGACTTCACCATCACATGAATCCTACGCAGAAAAGACAATCCCAGAATGCACTGCAGCAAGCATGATGAAAAAATATGAAAAGATGGTGGACAAAGCAAGAGAAATGTTGATTATAAATGCACTTTTAGTTCATTTAATAATTAAAAGCATAGTAAAAAAATTATTCAAATGAATTAACATTATCATATTTCCATTTTTAAGCTTGGTGGTTTAACATTTGAAAAATTAGACGTAAAACTTTGTATTGTAATTTTACAGAAAAATTTCATTTTTATTTACTCTTTTTTTTTTTACAGTATTTAATTTACAATATTACAATATATATATTTTTTTGTTTAATATTTTATTTCAGAATAATCACAAAGTCATTCAAATTATTATTTATTTTATAGATATATTTAATTGGTCAAAATCAATGTGAACATGGCCTATTTAAACTCTAGTGGAAAGACTTTTTTTAACTCTGAAATCATTACTGGAAGTTGATTCTTGTAAAAAAAGTATAAACCCAAGTATAACACCCAAATGTAGGGCTGCACAATTAATCAAAATCGCAAATAAATAGTCTGGTTTAGTGCGATTATGAAATTGCGAAAGCTGTTATGCTTCCCAAATTGTTCAGGACTAAAAAAAAAATTACACGAGCGAAAAAAATACATTTTCAGCTAAATGCAATTGCCAACAAAATCACTCCACTAACTCTAAAATGCTTTATTATTTCCAAATATAGCTATCCAGGTCATCTGGTAAAAATTCCTGTATGTTTTATACCACAATATATAATCACTAAATATCGCAATGTCAGTTTTTTCCAGTGTCACACAGCCCTACCATGTAGACAGCTCACTAGGATCTGGAGCAGAGCTATTAGGCCCATCTCTTCTCATCTGATGATATCATTTGATAACATTTCCAATTGATTTCAGCACTGCTGTATCTGTTCTGTTATTATAACAGCTGAGCACAAATAAAGCAGCGAGTCAGTGTCAACAATTACCATCACCAGATAAAACCCGTGTTCATACACACCTTCCTCCAGTGAAAAAGTGCATCTGCTGTTGTCTCTCACATCAAAATCCAGCCACATATGTGTTTAGAGCTGTTTAAACGCTGCTTGATCTGTGCAGATTTCTCTCCTGATTCAGACCAGAACACTTTTTCACTGGAGGAAGAGTTATTATGGATTATGGACTCTATGGTGTTTTAGTTAAAATGCACAAGGAGTTATTCAGCTCAAAAACGTTGTCTAACACAAGCATTAAACATGGCTCTCGCACCCTTTGACCCACTCGTTTCCATGAAACTTTCATTTGGGATCACTGGATAAGCAGTCTGAAAGGGTATCGCACTCACAATGCCCAAAGAACATCGGTAACG
>NW_015556626.1:0-346 GCF_001515605.1 Sinocyclocheilus anshuiensis | reverse complement strand
TTGTTAGTTTGTGAATTAACATGAACTAACAGTGAACGACTGTATTTGTTCATGTTAGTTATTAACCAACATTAACTAATGGAACCGTATGGTAAAGTGTTACCCGAATATCAATACTGTTAAAAACAAAGAAAGACTAATTTTGTGCCATATTATTATTTTTACGGACATTTCGCTTAACACTAAAACACAACGCCATATAGTGCAAAATTCTAAATACAGGTATTAAAACACCTGTATTAAAAAAATAAATAAATACAGAAAATACCTTCATATTAATCTTAATATGCCTTATTTTGACAGATTTTTTAGAGTGTATAATAATAATAATAATAGTAATAATAAT
>NW_015556625.1:0-881 GCF_001515605.1 Sinocyclocheilus anshuiensis | reverse complement strand
TGAGCATAATTTTGCTCTGCTTTACTCAATGTTCTTGAGGCAAAGACAATTGGTTTTTCCTGTCCGTCTTTGCTCTGCTTTACTCAGTGTTCTTGAGGCAAAGGCAATTGGTTTTTCCTGTCCGTCCGGGAGGATGTGCGAGATGACAGCGCCAACACCATATGGTGATGTGTCACAGGCCAGTCTGATTGGTAACTGTGGGTTGTAGTGTGTCAACACACTCTGTGACAGTAACAGGTTTTTGGCCTTATCGAATGCAACTTCACACTCCTGAGACCACAGCCACTGTTTTCCTTTGCACAGAAGAGCATTGAGAGGGGCTAACACTGATGCCAGATTAGGGATAAATCGACTATAGTAATTTAAAAGTCCCAGAAATGAACGAAGTTGTGTGACGTTCTTTGGTGCAGGTGCATCCATGATTGCCCTGACCTTTTCAGGTGACTTATGAAGACCCTGAGCATCAATGATATGCCCCAAGTACTCCAGCGAGTCTTTAAAGAACTCACACTTCTCACGCTGGACACATAGCCCAAATTCATCCAGACGACTGAGGACTGCGTCCACATTTTTGAGATGTTGCTCATCATCTGACCCAGTCACTAATATATCGTCTAGGTAGCAGTGCACGTTAGGGAGGCCTTGTAAAATCTGATCCATTGCCCTTTGGAAAATTGCAGGTGCCGATGCAATCCCAAAGGGTAACCGATTGTAACAGAACAGCCCCTTTGATGTGGTGATTGTGAGGCACTTACGTGAGCTTTCAGTCACGGGCACTTGTAGGTATGCATTTGAAAGATCTAATTTAGTGAAGCACATAATCTGCTAATGATGCAAATAAATCCTCTATTCGTGGAATTGGGTAACGCTCAACACAAAGG
>NW_015556624.1:0-2150 GCF_001515605.1 Sinocyclocheilus anshuiensis | reverse complement strand
CGATACGATCAATTTACATGGAAAAGACCATTGCAATTGAAAAATCATTTAGACATGACTTAACACAACAATGACTATGAAGGGAAATGGCATTTTAGAAGTCTCTGTCCACAGCAATCAGAACTGACTCATCACAGTATATGGTTTAAGTGTAATGTGTCATACCAACCTGCCTTCGTCATGTATTTTGTGACAAGAGCTGCCCTGGAGAGAAAGCTGTTGACCTAGATGTAAAAACCATATAGAAAGTAATTTATACGTATATTACCTTACAAAAACAAACACACAAAAACATAACAAATATTACAATTTCTGTCTGCAATTCCAAGCATTTTATGAGCATATTGCCCTTCATATTGTTTAGCTAATATCTCCTCATCATCAAATAGCTCTCCACTGTAGAATCCCACGAAAACAAAATGAACAGACCACACCATTTCAGCCATAGCCATAGACGACAAAATTGGAAGGATCGGGCCTGATTTTGCAAAGTTGGGAACAATGCTGAATCTTATAATGTGACATGCTTAGCCACCTGTGATTTTTGGTTTATGTTTTAAAACCTCACAATGACATGCCAAACTTTTCAAGGAATCACACGTCACTCAATGATTTTGCACTGTCGACATTCAGTTCTTGTAATCTGGCCTGTGTCCCAACCAAAACGTGTCAAGGATTTTGTGTGTGCTGCGCAGTCTGAAAATTCTTGTAGGCTGGGGTGTCAAATGGTGCAGCTTAGAGGGAACATAGCTTGAAACAGTGATGCATCATGCATACACCTACACTGCTGACTTCAATTTTTACTCTGACATAATGGGTGTTGCAACTACAGTTCAGAACGTGTTCTGACTCTCATTCCAGCAAGCATGGATCTTTGTTTGGTGTCCTGATGTACTTTATCCTTTACACTCTGCTTGTCTCTCACGTAAATGTATCAGTGAAGTCTCCTATATCCACATAGTTACAATAATGTAAGTAATAGCATACTTGTTCAACTTCCTCTCCGACAGTGTTCCCTGCTCCATCCTGATTTCTGCCACCCCATCTCACCTGCAATGTAGTCTTAGATTAACTTCATACTATTACTTTAAAAATGTATCCATGTTATCATGGATTATGCGCAAATTAAAGTTGTCATATTTTATCTGCATAATATAATAAACAACATATCATAATCACAGACTTATAATTTTGTCTATTGTCCCCAATTTTAGATTGGGATAAACAATAATCATTGCTTAACTTTTTGCATTAGTTGCTGGCTACTGTTGCATTTGAATTTTAGTAATCTGAGGTACCTCGCATTTCGCTGTACGAGCTTTGGCATGCATTACACTAAGAAATGGCCTCATTTCCATCAGCGGCTGAAGATCTGATGATTCTTCAGCCACTTTGCTTAGGTATGGCCAGTACCTAAAAAACAAGTGTAGCATTAGTAGGCATTAACCAACACTTTGCTTGGCCATCAATCTAAAACAAAATGAGGCATTTGTCATTTAATATACAGTAGGTTTACCGAGTTTCAATATGACAGAGAGCAATTACCTGCAGACAACATCCAAACAGAAGAAAGTGACATTTGCCCTCTCCGACAATTCCCTCTGCAAAAACATTGGGTAGGCAAATACCTCACCACGGTAGTGGTTCAGTCCTCGTAGCAATATCCCATGTCTGATAGATAAGAAGACAATATGGTTAATGATCATCTTTCACAGTAAGACTTGGGGAAATCAAAGCTATCCAAAACCTATTCAAACATTAATTCCATGTGTGCACACACACCCTCACACACACAGGTTTCCATTTTTTGTGGAGACATTCCATAGGCGTAATGGTTTTTATACTGTACAAACCGTATTTTCTATCGCCCTACACCAACCCTACACCTAAACCTACCCCTCACAGGAAACTTTCTGCATTTTTAGATTTTCAATACACTCCATTCTGTGAATTATAAGCTTGTTTCCTCATGGGGACCTAAAAATGTCCCCACAAGGTCAAAGTTTACTGGTATTCCTATCTTTGTGGGGACATTTGGTCCCCATAATGTGATGAATACCAGGTACACACACACACACTCTCTCGCTCTCTTTCTCTCTCTCTCTCACACACACACACATTAACATTTGCCCATCATTCTGTACATAGGT
>NW_015556623.1:0-996 GCF_001515605.1 Sinocyclocheilus anshuiensis | reverse complement strand
ACTTAAATGTAAACTCTGAAAACAACCTAGGTGGGACTTGAACACTCAATCCCCAGTTCCGAAGGCATAGGCCTCTGGGACTTTTCTATGCTTATTCTAATGGCTACAGTGTCACTTTGAACTTTTCATACCTGAATATCTTGTTCAGCCAATTTAAACATAAGCTCTCAACAATGACCCAGGTGGGACTCGAACCCACAATCCCCAGCTCAGAAGTTATGCCTTCGCAATTTCAATTCTCTGTGTGTATGTGCTGTACATGTGGAAGAATTGACAATAAAGCAGACTTGACTTGACTTGATTTCTTGCGCAGCCAACTTAAATGTAACACAACAAAAGCAACCCAGGTGGAACTTGAACACAGAGGCTGATGACATAAACCATTAGGCCACTGGGACTTTTCTATGCTTATTCTAATAGCTATAGTGTCACTTTGAACTTTTCATACTTGAATATCTTGTTCAGCCAATTTAAATATAAGCTCTCAACGATGACCCAGGTGGGACTCAAACCCACAATCCCCAGCTCCGAAGGCTTGTGCCTTATCCATTAGGCCACTGGGCCTTTCTTGTTGGTACACCCACCAACCAAACAAAGCAAAAACAATCCAGGTGGGACTTGAACACAGAGACCGATGCCATAACCCTTTAGGCCACTGGGATTTTACTGGTGGTGCCAGAGAGAGCTTTCAGAAAATAGCTAATGATGCTACTGGGCCTCTTCTCTGCTTGACCCATTCACAGACAGACTTATGGAAGCTAAACTGAAAGAGCATTCAGAAAACTGCCAGTTCAATGCTTATTCTCATGGCTATAATGTCACTTTGAACTTATCATCCTGGAATTTCTTGCATAGCCAATTTAAATGAAACCCCTCAAAGATGACCCAGGTGGGACTTGAACCCACAATCCCCAGCTCTGGAGGCATTGACAGACAGTCTGATGCAAGATCAACTGATAGATCTTTCAGAAAATTGCCAGTTATATGCTAATTGTC
>NW_015556622.1:0-870 GCF_001515605.1 Sinocyclocheilus anshuiensis | reverse complement strand
TGCGACGTCTTTGAAAATCGTGCAGTGTGAACTCGGCATTAGTTATGTGCATTATGTCACTGTTTAAACTGCCCTGTCAATCATCTTGTCACAGTTAACATCATCCACATTTCGTTTAATTTGATTTCCTACCGTATTGGAGAGAAATTAAGAGGTATGTTGATCTGCCAGTCGCGGGTCTATCATGCCGAGAACTCTGCTCATGTGTTTGCATAATGATGCATTTAAAATTAATGACCAAAAGTATCTTTATAAAAGTTCACAGTGTTGCCGCAGATGAAATATAACGTGGATAACATTAAATTAATATTTTTCATCAGGTTAGACATTGATTATTTATCACTCAAATCCCTTTCTCTACCTATTCGTCATTCGCGTATATCCGCCATGTTTGTAGTTTTTTTTAAAACCCTTTTTAATGCGTGTTTGTAGTTCTAATCGAATCCTCGTCCACCGAGCAATGTGTTGTGGGCAATATTAGCCGTTAGAGTGTGCAATCGATCTGCACTTCGAATTCTAACCGAAAGTAGTAGACCATCCGGGTGTCTTTTGCATACTTTTTTTAAACATACTATGATTTGGGACATAATAATTTTATGTTCGAATACTATTAAGGACAGATAGTATGTGAATTGGGACGCAGCATCAGCCTCAGACGTCACGCCCACGGACCGTTGGCTGAACGTCTGATGCATATGGCACACAAAAGTGGAAACACTTCAGGAGTTTCGAAGTCGTCATCGGATTGGTTGAATTATACAGGATTTCCGGGAGACGTGTGTGTCGCGTTCTTTAACGTTCCACTGGAAACAAAGATGCCGTGATGCCAAACCCCCTCAAGAAAGAAGAAAGCCGTCGTGTTTACAACTG
>NW_015556621.1:500-864 GCF_001515605.1 Sinocyclocheilus anshuiensis | reverse complement strand
ACAGGAATAATTCAGTAATAAAACAAAAATAACACAGTAATAACAAAGGCATAACACAGGAATAACACAGTAATAATTCAGTAATAAAACAAGAATAACACAGTAATAACACAGAATTAACTCAGTAATAATACAGTAATAACGCAATAATAACACAGGAATAACACAGTAATAACACAGAAATAATTCAGTAATAACGCATTAATAACAGAGGAATAATACAGGCTTAACACAGGAATAACTCAGTAATAAAACAGTAATAACACAGGAATAACACATTAATAACAGAAATAACTCAGGAATAACACATTCATAACACAGGAATAATTCAGTAATAAAACAGGAATAACACAGTAAAAATGCA
>NW_015556621.1:0-485 GCF_001515605.1 Sinocyclocheilus anshuiensis | reverse complement strand
CAGAAACAACACAGAAATAACACATTAATAACACATCAATAACACAGTAATAACACATCAATAACAGATTAATAACACAGTAATAACACGTTAATAAAACATCAATAACACAGTAATAACAAAGGAATAACACAGTAATAACAGTAATAACATAGTAATAACACAGTAATAACAGAAATAACACGTAATAAAACAGTAATAACACATTAATAACACATCAATAACACAGTAATGACACAGTAATAACAGAAATAATACATTAAGACCAGAGTAATAACAGAAATAACACAGAAATAACACATTAATAACACATCAATAACACAGTAATAACACATCAATAACACAGTAATAACACAGAAATAACAGTAATAACACAGTAATAACAGAAATAACACAGGAAATACACAGTAATAACACAGAAATAATTCAGTAATAACACGTTAATAACACAGTAATAACACATTAATAACACAGTAATAACACAG
>NW_015556620.1:640-829 GCF_001515605.1 Sinocyclocheilus anshuiensis | reverse complement strand
AGTTAGGCTCATCAACCATAATTCCTTCAAAAACAGCTAGAAACCATGCAGTTGTGATTGATGATAAGCTGAATTTTCACATTGCTAAAACTGCCCGGTCCTGCAGATTTGCTTTATACAACATTAGGAAGATCAGGCCCTTTCTTTCAGAACATGCAACACAACTCCTTGTTCAAGCTCTTGTTCTAT
>NW_015556620.1:0-441 GCF_001515605.1 Sinocyclocheilus anshuiensis | reverse complement strand
GTAGCTGCTCGCATTAAATTCAAGGCATTAATGTTTGCCTACAAAACCACCACTGGCTCTGCACCCATTTACCTAAATTAATTACTTCAGAGTTATGTGCCCTCTAGAGGCTTGCGTTCTCCAAGTGAACGGCATATTAATGTGCCATCTCAAAGAGGCACAAAATCACTTTCACAGACTTTTTCATTAACTGTTCCCTCCTGGTGGAATGACCTGCCTGGTGGAATGACCTGCCCAAATCAATCCGAGCAGCTGAGTCCTTAGCCATCTTCAAGAAACGACAAAAATCACATCTGTTCCACCTTTATTTGACCCTCTAACTCTAGCACTTTCTATTCTATTTTAATTTTACTTTATCTATATTTATCTTTTTTATTTAAAAAAAAACAAACACTATAGCTTTCTATTTTTTCTATTCTATCTACTTGTTTTTTCTTTGTG
>NW_015556619.1:0-594 GCF_001515605.1 Sinocyclocheilus anshuiensis | reverse complement strand
AAGCGCTATATAAATAAAGGTGACTTGACTTGACTTGACTATATAACATTCAAAGATTAGCTTGTAATAGAAAACACCAGAAAATTTCAGTTTTCACAAAAGTATTGTTAACATTAACATTGTAACTCCTTGAATGCTCAAGAGATTCAAGTTTCTTCAAGCAATGCTCAGATTTCACTCAAAATAATGTATTTCAGTTTTTAAACTATGAAATAGATGTGTTACATAGCATGAATTATTTCCTTCAACTTAAAGTCTTTTATAATTTTTACTTTTCAATTCAAATGTCCATGACATATTCTCTTTTCCTTTTGAGCATTTCAACTTACAAAGTTCAGGGTGACTGGATGCAGCTTACTTAGGAATATGATCTTCTTAAACTCTCTTGTCACTCAAAGTCTCACTCTGCATCTGTAACATAGAACGACAGTACACCGCCACCTTCCGACATTGCTCTTTAAGCCTCTACGATGACATCACGACCCCCTGCTGCTTGCCCGCGAAGAAATGGCCTTGCTGTAGCTTTGCGTTCCCGCGAAGAAGACGACGGCGATGTAATAGATGCATGGTTCCTTTAAGCGACGAGTTTCACTG
>NW_015556618.1:411-696 GCF_001515605.1 Sinocyclocheilus anshuiensis | reverse complement strand
GTAGATGCCATTCTTCTAATGATGTAGCAAGTACATCGGGTGTTAGGGGAAGTTAGTAATAAGCAAGATTTTAAAATCTGTACGATGTTTAATAGGGAGCCAGTGCAGTGTTGACAGAACCTGGCTAATATGGTCATACATCCTGGCACTAGTAAGAACAATAGCTGCTGCATTTTGGACCATCTGGAGTTTGTTTATTAAGCGTGCAGAACAACCACCCAATAAAGCATTACAATAATCTAACCTTGAAGTCATGAACACATGAATTAATATTTCTGCATTTGT
>NW_015556618.1:0-192 GCF_001515605.1 Sinocyclocheilus anshuiensis | reverse complement strand
AATGCTGGGTTAAATACAACCCAGTGCTGGGTAAAATAGGGACAAACCCAGCAATTGGGTTGTTTTGACCCAGCGTTTGGGTTGAGTTTACCCCCCTCGTTGCTAAGAAATATAATGTAGCGATTCAGTATCGATTAATAAAAGTCACGTGGCAGCGCTGACAACAAGTTTATGAGCTTCTGAATGTTACTT
>NW_015556617.1:595-831 GCF_001515605.1 Sinocyclocheilus anshuiensis | reverse complement strand
GCAGGCATGTATGTCTCCTGCTCGGATCGAGTCGATCCTCACCTCTGTCGCAATAGTGAGACAAGGCCGGTCACTCACTGTCAAGCAGTTCCAGACTGCTGGGTCTGATGGCAGCCGCGTCCAACGTGATTACTTCTGGCCTGCTGTACATGAGACCCCTACAGTGGTGGCTTAAGACCAAGGGGTTCTCCCCGAGGGGAAACCCGCTTCGCATGCTCAAGGTCACGTGGCGGTAC
>NW_015556617.1:0-159 GCF_001515605.1 Sinocyclocheilus anshuiensis | reverse complement strand
CTGGGCATCTCAATATGGGAGCAGACATCCTGTCGAGGCAGGGGCTGAGGCCCGGGGAATGGATGCTTCACCCCAAGGTGGTGAAGCAGATATAGAGAGTGTTTGGCCAGGCTTAGGTGGACCTGTTGCGGCTCATATGATATCGCACTGTCCCCTCTG
>NW_015556616.1:0-840 GCF_001515605.1 Sinocyclocheilus anshuiensis | reverse complement strand
CGGCTCGATTAATGGCAACTAAACTGCTTTTACACAATGATCGATATAATTCATAATTAGTCCAATGTATCTGTTATTTAATTCTGGCATTATCTGAATATTTTAGTTCAATAAAAAACATGATTTCTGTAACATGATAAGATAAAAATCTGCTTTGTTGTCACAAAGTATTGATGCCTGAAGGCAAGCCAAGGCAAGTTTATTTATATAGCACATTTCATAAACAATGGTAATTCAAAGTGCTTTACATAAAATAAATGAAAATAATAATACAAGGAATTTAAAAACTTTGAAAAAGATTTAAAAAATTGATTTAAAAGGTTTAAAATGAATTTAAAACAGTTAAGAATAGAAAAAGATTATACATCAAATATTGTGCAATCAGTTCGGACATCGCACAGTGCTCATTCAATAAATGCACAGCTAAACAGATGCGTTTTGAGTCTGCATTTAAATGTGACTAATATTTTAGCACATCTGATCTCTTCTGGAAGCTGGTTCCAACTGCGGGCAGCATAATAGCTAAAAGCGGACTCCCGTTGTATTGTGAGAACCCTTGATATTTCTAACTGACTCGATCCTAATGATCTGAGTGGTCTGTTAGGTTTATATTCAGTGAGCATCTGCAATGTATTTAGGTCCTAGCCCATTGAGTGATTTATAAACGAGTAAAAGTACTTTAAAATAAATCCTAAATGTAACTGGAAGCCAGTGTAAGGACCTGAGGACTGGTGTGATATGCTCAGATTTTCTTGTTCTAGTCAGGATTCTGGCAGCAGCGTTCTGGATGAGCTTCAGCTGTCTAATAGTCTTCTTGTGAAGGCCGGTGAGGAGACCATT
>NW_015556615.1:1039-1266 GCF_001515605.1 Sinocyclocheilus anshuiensis | reverse complement strand
CCAACCACTTGATTGGCTCTATCTCTCTCTCCTCTCCACCTGTAGATGGTGTGTGGTGAGCGCACTGGCGCTGTTGAAATGTGGCTGCTGTCACATCATCCAAGTGGATGCTGCACACTGGTGGTGGTTGAGGAGAGAGACCCCATGATATGATCGTAAAGCGCTTTGGGTGTACAGCAATACACAATAAAAAGCGCTATATAAATGCCTCATTCATTCATGACCCC
>NW_015556615.1:0-195 GCF_001515605.1 Sinocyclocheilus anshuiensis | reverse complement strand
TGTTAAATCTTGATAACACCATATTGAGCAACTATAGACCAATATCAAATCTTCCTTTTATAGGCAAGATTATTGAAAAGGTAGTTTTTGATCAGCTGAACAAATACTTACACTCAAATGGATACCTGGTCAATTTTCAATCCGGTTTCGGACTGCATCACAGCACAGAGACAGCGCTCATTAAGATAATAAATG
>NW_015556614.1:218-503 GCF_001515605.1 Sinocyclocheilus anshuiensis | reverse complement strand
AAAGAGAAAGGAAAACTTGAAATCCCATCATATGACCCCTTTAATGTTTGGCACATCAGCTTCCATCTCACAACATAAAAAACAAATGAAGAACACAGTTAATATTTTGCTGAATTGCATGTGCTTTTCCGTTTTTTATATGTTATTTAATTTAAATACACATTTGGTATTGTGAATGGTTCCAGTTTTTCTCGATTGCTTAAACACATTTCTTGAAACTATGCCTCGTATTCTCAAAACAGTAAACACAAATCCATAACGTCTCACCCAATTCCCCAAACATCC
>NW_015556614.1:0-136 GCF_001515605.1 Sinocyclocheilus anshuiensis | reverse complement strand
TTGCTGAAAAACCAAACTTTTCCCTCAGACATCACACACAAGCTTTCAAAAACACACACACTACAACATATTACACACTGGTGCAATAAAGTCAAAACAATATATCCAAAACTGGTAAGTTATGTTGCTTGTGGTT
>NW_015556613.1:694-804 GCF_001515605.1 Sinocyclocheilus anshuiensis | reverse complement strand
CTGCTTCACCATGGCCTCCTAAACCACTGCACGCGCCGCTCGTGTAGTGGTATCATGCAAGACTCCCATTCTTGTGGTCCGGGTTCGATTCCCGGGCCTTGCATAACTTC
>NW_015556613.1:0-111 GCF_001515605.1 Sinocyclocheilus anshuiensis | reverse complement strand
CGCCATGGCCTCCCGATGCTCCTGATCCGCCATGGCCTCCCGAGTTCCCTGCTCCGCCTTGGCCTTCCGAGTCCCCTGCTCCGCCATGACCTCCCGAGGCTCCTGATCCGC
>NW_015556612.1:0-497 GCF_001515605.1 Sinocyclocheilus anshuiensis | reverse complement strand
TAACTAACAAAATATATATTGTGTGTCTGATTGGTCCAGACGCTATACAGCTAAACCTGTATTAAGGACTGTAAAAATATGGACTAATGAAGCAGAGCAGGATTTAAAAGCTTGTTTTGACCTCACTGATTGGAGTGTTTTTGAAGCTGCTGCCACCGATCTGGACGAGCTCACAGAGACTAGGGCTGTGCGATTTGGGGGAAAATATCAGATTGCGTTTTTCTCGATCTCACAGAGACTGTAACATCTTATATCAGTTTCTGTGAAGATATGTGCATTCCTACCAGGACTCATTTAGCCTACAACAATGACAAACCATGGTTCACTGCAAAACTCAGACAGCTCCGTCAGGCCAAAGAAGATGCTTACAAGAAGGGGGACAATGTCTTGTATAAACAGGCTAAATACACACTGGAAAATGAGATCAGAGTAGCAAAGAGGAATTATTCTGTAAAAATAAGGATTCAATTCTCTTCCAGTGACTCAGCATCAGTGTG
>NW_015556611.1:0-542 GCF_001515605.1 Sinocyclocheilus anshuiensis | reverse complement strand
TGGGGATGCTCGGAGAACATTAAGTGAAACATCAGTAATGTGAAAAACAAATGGGGGGATGCGAAAACCCCTTAAGAATTGCTGCGCCAGCGATTCACCAGTCCCCACCATAAATCTCAAAAACTCTCAGTTGGGGCGGAGATGAGAAATGTGTGAAGGAGAGAGAGAAAGATGGTGAGATAAAGAGAGAGATGAGGTGGCACAGAGGAGCTTCCTCCTAGAGGGAGAAAGATGGTGAGATAAAGAGAGAGATGAGGTGGCACAGAGGAGCTTCCTCCTGCTTCTACTCTCTTTCCGTAACGGTGGATGATAAAATTGGCTCATTTAAGGGGAAATATATGGATGTGTTGTCTCTTTGGGGTGTTTTGTAGAACATTTAGGAGCTCATCTTCACATGAGAGCTCTTGTCTCCAGACCAAGCTGTTCTTCAGGCAAGGCTTTAATTGGGCTGCTGATGCCGTTCATTCGTTTTGCATTGGAGTTTTCCATTTAAAGTAGGCGCCAACATGATTTGGATAAAGACAAATGAAGTTTGTTCTATG
>NW_015556610.1:423-527 GCF_001515605.1 Sinocyclocheilus anshuiensis | reverse complement strand
ACACAGGAATAACACAGTAATAACGCAGTAATAACACAGGAATAAACACATGAATAACACAGGCATAACACAGTAATAACACAGGAATAACTCAGTAATAACAC
>NW_015556610.1:0-171 GCF_001515605.1 Sinocyclocheilus anshuiensis | reverse complement strand
AATAACACATTAATAACACAGTAATAACACAGTAATAACACAGAAATAACACAGTAATAACACAGGAATAACAAAATTAACACATTAATAACACAGTAATAACACGGAAATAACAGAAATAACTCCGGAATAACACAGTAATAACACAGTAATAAACACAGGAATAACACA
>NW_015556609.1:706-967 GCF_001515605.1 Sinocyclocheilus anshuiensis | reverse complement strand
AGGGGGTCTGAATACTTTCCGTACCCACTGTATATATATAATGTTAAATTAACAGCTTTCCGCCTAATGCCAGTTACAAAATCAATCAACAGCCATCTTTGTGGATTATGCACATTTTTAGAAATTCATCGCGATTCATCGATTTTATTTGACTATTCGATTTTTGAAAATCCTCGACTTCATTTTGCTCACGTCGACTAACCGGCAAAATACCGGAAGTGGCGCATTTCACGGACGAGAATCCATAAAACACATTATTAG
>NW_015556609.1:0-145 GCF_001515605.1 Sinocyclocheilus anshuiensis | reverse complement strand
TTCTGTCCTAAAGAAATGGCCAAATATTAAAGATTAAGTGGACATTTTAATGAAATGGTGCTTGGTCAATATTAAACAAATATTAGATCGCACAGCAATATGTAAAAACAATCGTCAGGCCGTTGGCGCCCCCTGCAGGCCTTTG
>NW_015556608.1:309-536 GCF_001515605.1 Sinocyclocheilus anshuiensis | reverse complement strand
AAAACCTGAAAAAGTCAGATTTTCATGATATGTCACCTTTAAAGGTGCTGAATGTACGTTTTACTAAAGCCCTGGCTTTTTTCACGATAACTGAGGTCTAGGGGACTACCACCATATAAGTTTCAAAACAGTCAGTCCACAGTAAAATGCTCACAGCCTGCATAAAGTAGCTGTGATTTTTCACGAACCGTTGTGACTTCCGTAAAAAGTTGACGTCAGAACTACAC
>NW_015556608.1:0-146 GCF_001515605.1 Sinocyclocheilus anshuiensis | reverse complement strand
GCAGGGTGAAAAAAAACCCTCTCTATACTAGGCAATACCTAGTTCAACCGCTCGGTGTCAATCCTACATACAGCACCTTTCAGGTGAAACTGACACCTGTTTCACGCCTGTTTCACACATACTCCGTCTGCAGTGCGTGTGCGTTG
>NW_015556607.1:0-547 GCF_001515605.1 Sinocyclocheilus anshuiensis | reverse complement strand
TTGTTATTTTTAAGGCCCTCAATCCCCTCAATTATTTCAGTGATAATTAAAGTTTTATCGCATACAACGGCCCTCAATCCCCTCAATTATTTCAGTGATAGTTAAAGTTTTATCGCATGCAAGCTGCTCATCTTTAGATAATGATTTAACCTCCTTTAATGAATGAAAGAAAAGAAGGGCTGAATCTTTACAGTAATTAGATTTATAAAGTTCTGAATAGAAATTACTACAGAAACAGGCAATTTCCTTAGAATTATCTGTCAAAATGCCATTAATTTGAAGAGAACTAATAGTAAGATTCTTAGAATTGTGTTTTTCCATTCTAAAAAAATAAGCAGAGCTCTGTTCTCCTTGTTCTGGCCATTTCCTCCTTGAACGGACATAGGAACCTTCAGCTTTGTATTTATAAATACGGTCTAATTTAGATTGGAGCTCTGCAAGTTCTGTCAGGTCAGTTTCTGATAAGCCATCCTGAGTTTTGTTCTGAAGTGTTAAGATCTTAGATATAACCTTCTCCTCTTCATACCTTCTCTGTTTTGCCAAATTG
>NW_015556606.1:1575-1770 GCF_001515605.1 Sinocyclocheilus anshuiensis | reverse complement strand
ATCAATCCGAGGGCTTAAGGCATGATCATGTCAACAATTTAGAGGCCTTATAAATTTGTTTATCAAATTTGATGCAGCAAGCTTTACAGGGTTAACAACCACCTCATAATGGACAATATTAAAGGGGTAATGCTTGTAATTGGAGTGTTACAAGCTGTTCGTGAATAGATAAGATCCCTAAAATTGAAAAGACTA
>NW_015556606.1:0-1477 GCF_001515605.1 Sinocyclocheilus anshuiensis | reverse complement strand
CACATGTCTACGTCACTGTGTGGGAAGATTTGCATAATGCCACCCAAATGTTCACGCTAAGAAAGAAGGCGTAGCCTAACTTTTATTCTCGCTGCAGTATTGTTGTTGTCGTCACCGCCATGTCGTGGAGATGCTGTGTGTTTCGTTGTGAAAGCGAAACAACTTTGTTTGGTCTTCCAAAAGAGGACACAACTAGAAATCTGTGCTTAAGTTGCATTTACAACACTGTTCCAGAACAGTTCACACCAAACATTTCCGTCACACACTTGAGGTATTTGGCCAATCACAATTCACTGGATAGCTGGCCAATCAGAGCACACCTCGCTTTTCAGAACGATGAGCTTTGTAAAAATCGACGCGTTTCAGAAAGGCGGGGCATAGAGAAGAAACAATAATGTACAGTATGTGGAAAATAATATGTTTTTTGAACCTTAAAGGTCCCCTGAAATGCAGCGTTGCTCCATGTGTTGGCATCATTTTAACTGAAACAGGAAGACAGGGCGGGACATATCAAGCAGCCCCGCCCCTTTTTAGAATAGCCAATAGCGTTCGTTTATATCACAGCTTGGGCTAGAGCCGTTCAGAGCCATTGAGCTCCGTAAAGCCGCATTTGACACGGTATGCCAGCCACAGTCTCATCCATATTGCTATAAAATATAGCATTCTGTGTAGAATTCAAATAGCTCCGATACATTTTGTGGTCTGCGCCGACTCGCGCATGTGATCCGCTCCGTGCTATCGTGTCTCTGGAGTGTGAGTGTGTGTGCGGTGCGGTAGTTAGCGTGACACAGAGCGAAACCAGACTTCTTTTTTTCCTCAATGGAAAGCATATTTACACTGTTTGAATCGTTCCCTGTCCCCTATATAGTGCACTACGTGCCATTCACTGTACAGAAAATACTAATTCTGTGGACAAGTGACCGATTTCAGCCGTGGCTTCAGCGTTTATTTTATAGTGTAGGGGGCGGGCGCTTTCGGATTCTAGAGAGCATTTGATTGGACAGAAAGTTTGATGAGAAGCTGAAGTACGATGTGACGTTAAAAAAATCGTTGAGCCATTTTGGCGGAAGTGACGAACTGCAAGCTTTGAATGCTTATATCTTCTAAATGCGAATTTTGTCACTGTTTTGGAGCACACTGCCTTATAGATAACCTTAAGACTAACATATTGATACTAACACCCCAAAAAATGTAATTTTGATTTCATGGGGACTTTAAACCGCATAAACACATTTCATTACACCAAATAAACAAAATAATGTTCTTTTTTAGCAATGTCATATGCTCCCTTTAAAATGGCTTTTGTGGTAAAGGGAAACTTATCTGATCAGCTCAAGACATCAGGAGGGGAACGAGTACAAGTGTAAGTTTAGCAGAAGTGTTTGTGTGATAGTTACCAACCTGTCTCATAGCTGTCAGGAACCCCTGTGGATTGAAGAAGCCTGTCATCCAAAAGCAGTTGGGTCGTCCCTCAAAA
>NW_015556605.1:18127-23531 GCF_001515605.1 Sinocyclocheilus anshuiensis | reverse complement strand
AGGTTCCTAACTGATGACGAAGAATTGACAGAGCAGCCACCAAGTGTTAGACAGTGTTCTAGGTTATTTACATGCTGAGTTTTTAGGTCCTATAAATAAAACCTCTGTCTTCTCAGAATTTAGCAGTAAGAAATTACTCGTCATCCAGTTTTTTATATCGACTGTGCATTCCGTTAGTATTGCAAATTGGTATGTTTCGCCGGGCCGCGAAGAAATATAGAGCTGAGTATCATCAGCATTACAGTGAAAGCTAGCACCGTGTTTCCTGATGATATCTCCCAAGGGTAACATGTAAAGCGTGAAAAGTAAGCCTTGAGGTACTCCATACTGCACTTGTGATCGATATGATTTATTTACTTGTTTAACCAGGAAGGTCCCATTGAGATACAATATCTTTTCTACCAGGGAGTCCTGGTCAAGATAGACACCAAAGGACAAAGTTACAAAGAAATACACATCACCACACACAATGAACAAACATAAAACACAATTTTCTAAAAACAATACAAATCCTAGTCCGTTATTAAAACATGTACACTGTTCTATGTAAACAGACTTTAAAATATTTTTAAACATATCGAGAGATGGTACAGATTCCATATGTAATGTACCAATTGAAGCTCATTCCATACATACGAAGCATAATTAGAACAAGCAGAACGACCTATCTCTGTATGAAAAATCAGCATCTTAAGTAAGAGTTTATCTGTTGATCTGGTATTATAAATATTTGTGCAATATATCAACAAACTAGATATATACTGTGGTAATTTACCCACTAAAGCTTTTAAAATAAAATGTTTTTTTCTCCTTAAGTGCAATGAAGTCCATTTTGTCAATTCATATAAATTACAGTGATGTGTGCGGACACTTGTATGGGATTACCTTTGTGCCAATTAAAATTAATGTAATTTTCAAGAAATTAATGAAAATATAAATTGAAACTGAATAAAATGTCTTTGAAACTGAAAAAAAATTAAATGCAGGCAAAATCTTTGACTTCGTTTTTAATACACTGCATGTTTTGCAACTGTTTCTCTTCTTTCAGTAGCTGATCTGTACTTACAAATGCGCTTCCAGAGTTTTCATTTACGCTTCTGAAGTTTTCGTTCGCCATTCTGACACAAATCTCTCGTGGGGGCGGGGCTAGCATCAGTGTGTTCTCATTGGCTACTGAGTTTTTGATTGACAGCTTCTTGACCAGGAAGTGAAGGCGTCAATGTTGCCTTGCCAGTGTGGAAGTGGGTGTCTGTTAGCGGCTTCCAGTTTCATTTTAGTGATATAAAGTTATGAGTTTTGTTTTTGAATTCAATCTGTATTTATCTGTTGTTACTACTCTGTCAACATAAGCTTGTAGGAGCGCGAGGAATCAAACGCGAGAGCAAAAGAAGGTCATATTGAGGTTTAATTATTAAAGTACTGTATATAATACTGGAAATATTGTATAATGTCCAATGTTCTTGTAGGATATTTGTTTATTGCTCATGATTCTTTTGCATTGTAGGGTCTAATTAGGTTGTGCGGTTACATTTGAAATACTATCATATATGTGTGATATATTCAGACGTCAAGAAAGTCTCTCTCCAACCAGGCAATCAAGCTCATTTTATTACATATTCCACACAAAGAATGTTCTTGCAGCCAATTGTTTTTATCATGCTGATAATTTTGTTTAGTTATTTTATTTAGTTAACATTATCATCTAACGTTTAAAGTTGGAAATACATTTTAACAATCATCAACTCTTTCAAGTGTGACTTTTATAAACCAGTTTTAATGAATGTAAATGAAAATATGAATTAGTTCAAATAAATGTACATTCTTTATTGTCACTATAGCATATACACAAGTATCAAAGTGAAAGTCTTGGATGCAATTATGTTGTGACAGGAAAGACCAGAATCCACGAAACACTAACTGCATAGTATACATGTAATGCACAGTATTCTCATAATTTACATTACTACACAAAATGCACAAGAACATAATATACAGAATATGTTCACAATTCATAATATGTTTTAAACTGCAATGATCCTTTCAACAGTTCCTGTTACAGTATAAGTTACAAAACAGTGAATGAGTATGTTATGTAATGGAGTGCAATATCAGTCTTTACAGGAATATTCCACCCCAAAAAATGAAAATTCTAATTTACTCACCTTCATGCCATTCCAGATGTATATGACTTTCTTTCTTGACATAAACACAAAGATTTTTAAGAAAATAATCCATCTCTGAGAATCCACATAACACAAGTGAATTGTAACCCATGCACGTATGACAGTTGATCGGAAGTGATTGTTAATAGTCAAAAGTTTAAATTATTAGTGTTTTTCTTATCTGTTGTTTCACTTCAAAAGATACTGATTCAACCATTAAGGTCAGATGGATTACTGTCACGGTAGCTGTGTGTGGTTTTTAAAGCATATTTAGGACTCACAGAGATGGATTATTTGCCTAAAAATCTTAATTTGTGTTTACTGTCCAGTCGAAAGAAAGTCATATGCATTTGGGACAGCATGAGGGTGAGTAAAAGATGAGAGAATTTTTATTTTTGAGTGAACTATCCCCTTAACAATCATATGCTGTTGGTATGCTAATCCAAGATCAGCATAGACTAATACGAATAAAGTGCAACCTCTTGTGTACTTGTGAACTGTGTTTGTTTTAATCTAGAGCTCCAAAGAAATTAAAATATTTGCATAATATCAGGTGTCTGAAGATCAAGATCCCAGTCATTCAAAGGTGATGTGTCTGAACAAAGTAATAATCTTGTCTGATGGGGGCAATGGATCTCTGGTACTACCACTACATTCTCTGGGTCAGCATCAGAAGTTTGTTTATGGAAAAGTCACTCTGCTCCCTGGAAATTGAGAAAGGACATGTATTATAGTCTAACAATACAAACTGCTTTGAACTCCCATTAAACATTTCAAACTTAAAATATTTCAAACAAATAAACACAATATAATTATATATATATATATATATATGTTTGTGGCACACGTACTGGTTACTCTCAGGGAGTACTAACAAGAGCAATTAAAGATTGGAACCAGGGGAAGATTTACATATCTCAATAACTCTCCCCCGAGGTAGACTTAACAAGCACCTCTAAAATACCCGACTACGCCACCCCAGAGGCTAATCTACCGGGGAATCGCCCGTTTCAAAATCACCAAAAGGCTCACAGGTTTGGTTAAGGCTGAGTCAGGACGTGAGACGGATGAAATATAAACACTTTATTGAAAATCAATAAGTAACAAACATGCAAAAAGAAAAAAGAAAAATGTACAACATACACAATTCTACCTCCACTCCAGGGCTGGGGCCTAGTCCACCTAAATAAAACAACCGCACAGCAGGCCCACGTGCACTTGCATTCCACAGCACCCCAAGTGTTGGACACCTCACGCGGAATAAACCACCACCAAGCAGAGAATGGGTGCTTGCCCCTCACACAGTAGCAACGCTGTCGCACTAACTCATGGGTGCGTTCTACACCTTGATGTCCGTGGTGCTGGTGCAACTGGATCAGCACTTCAGAGTGCAATTCCACTGGCAGCAGCAGCTGAAACACTGCCTCCCCTCCATCAGGACGAAAGACTTTCCGGTGTAACAAACCCCCCACCTCGGTCAGTCGGTCCCATTGTCGTAGGAGCATAACAACCGGCTTAGACAACTGCCGCCACACTCGGGGCTCTGGGCATTGTCCCTGCTGCCAGAACTCTCTCACTACCCCTATAACCAGGTCTGCCACCTGCAAGGCAATCATATCAGATACAGAATGACTAGGCCAAGCCTGTATAGCAGCCTGCGTAGTAACCACTCCTGAGTCTATAGCCGCAACTCGCCTTAACAACTCAGGAACTACTACTCCTAATGAGCAGTTACTCTCTCCCCCGGGACCAACCACATGCAGCCGAGAAAGTGCATCGGCATTCTGATTGTCCTTACCCGATCTATACTGGATCTTGAAGTCAAAGACTGCTAGCTCAGCAGCCCACCGTTGTTCAGTAGCCCCAATCTTGGCTGTAGCCAAATTACTTAATGGGTTGTTATCAGTACGTACCAGGCACTTATGGCCAAGCAAGTACTCTCGAAACTTTTTGGCCATAGCCCACTTAAGGGCCAAAAACTCCAGGCGCATAGAACTATAAGTGGCAGTATTACGTTCAGCTAGTCTGAGGCTTCGGCTCGCATAAGCGACAGGTCTAACTTTACCGTCAAATTCCTGTGAGAGTACTGCCCCCAGGCCAACATGACTGGCATCAACCTCTAGGATAAAAGGCCGGGTAAAATCTGCATAAGCTAACACAGGCGCTGTAGTGAGGGCACACTTCAAGTTTTGAAACGCTTCCTCACACTGTTCTGACCACACTGCAGTTACATCCTGACCACGCTTCCTAGACTTACCTCCCGTCAACTCTGCCACTACTTTGTGCAATGGGGCTGCCAATTTGGCAAACCCCTCCACAAAGCGCCTATAATAGCTGGCAAAACCCAAAAAGGTTCGCAGCTCTGACACCATTGTAGGGCGAGGCCACTGGACTACAGCTTCGATTTTCTTTGGGTCCGTCGCTACCCCCTGCGAGGAGAGAACATGCCCAAGATAGCTAGCCTCTTCCCGGAAAAACGCGCACTTCTCCAGTTTGACCTTAAGTCCCTCAGTTTTTAAACGACCCAACACTACCCTCAGACGCTGCACATGTTGCTGCACAGATGAAGAGAACACAATAATGTCATCAAGATATAACAAGACTGACTGATGCCTTTGGTCGCCAAAAAGCCGTTCCATCAACCGCTGGAACGTACTTGGTGCATTACACAGGCCAAAAGGCATACCGTTCCATTCAAAAAGCCCAAAGGGCGTACAAAAGGCGGTCTTGGGACGATCGGGTTCAAAAACGGGGACTTGGTTGTACCCGCTGGTCAGATCTAGTGTAGAAAACCAACGGGCACCTACCAAGGAGTCCAACGTTTCCTCAATCCGAGGCAACGGGAAGGCATCTTTGCGGGTTTTAGAGTTAAGTTGGCGGTAGTCAACACACATCCGAAGACCACCGTCTTTTTTCTTAACTAACACAATCGGAGAGGCATATGGACTGCAACTCTCTCGAATGATCTGTGAATTTAGCAACTGACTAATATGAGTCTTTGCCAGCTTGTATTCTGATGGTGGAATATGCCTGTATCGCTGTCGGACCGGGATATTATCTGTGAGGGGGATCTCATGCGACAGGAGGTTAGTACATCCTAAATCTCCTTCATGAGTGGAGAACACATCTTGAAACTCCCAGAGAAGGGCTCTAGTTCTTCTTCCGTTAATGCTACCAATTCAACTGAATTAATCTGCTCGGACATAGAGGTGGCAGAAACGCTGCAAGATACTACCCGAACA
>NW_015556605.1:11810-13447 GCF_001515605.1 Sinocyclocheilus anshuiensis | reverse complement strand
AGGCATGTGATGATCATCAGATATCTTTTCACTTTTCTGCTTCTCTGACAAAAGAATGTGAGCTCCTTGCTTATCTCTTTTTGAGTTGTCATCAGTTTGCACTTCATCTTGTGTCACTGGTCTTTTGTTGTCACTTTCTCTCTTATTGTTCACGTTTACTTCTCTTTCTACTTCCTCTTTTCCATTTGCTGACCCACATCTGCTCCAAAGTATTTTGATCATCTCGTTAGTAGTCCCATCAATCATTCCATCTTCACCAGGGTGACTCTTTGCGAGTCGTTGCAATGGTCTTTCCCTCGTTGGCAAGGGAGGGTCGTTACTAGCACGCCCTTCATCCCTCACTTCATGCTGGTTGAAGTGGTTGAAGTGGTTCTTATTGATGGAGCAAACCATTCCTTTTCCTTTATAGAACTGCTGTCACGAAACCTTCAAAACCTTCAGAGTTTTCTGTTAGTGATATCAAGCATGCTCATTTGCTCATCTGGCCAGTCATCCTTCTTGGTGTGACCTGTGGAAATTTCATGTGGGTTGAGGGCTGTCCTGGCCCCTTTTTTGAGCTCTCACAAATCCACTGTCAATACAATTAGCAGGGCTAATAAGAGTTTTCTGTTGGTGATATCAAGCATGCTCATTTGCTCGTCATCCTTCTCATCCTTCTTGGTGTGACCTGTGGAAATTTCATGTGGGTTGAGGGCTGTCCTGGCCCCTTCTGAGCAGGGTTTTCTCTTTGTTTTATAAACTGAGTTCCACTATATCACTGGATAATTTTTTAGGCCTACCTTACTCCGTAGCATAGGTCTTTTGACCTGGAAAACACTCAACCCACTTTTTTATGTTAGAAAGACAAAAGACAATATTTTATCCTTTTGACGCAGAATCAGCTCCATCATGATATGCTGAAAAGAAAGTGGGGTGGAGGGTGGACAGAGCACTAGGAAACTTAACCCAATTCATCCATGGTCATTATTTTACTGGGCATAATTTGCCCTGTGGGCCCACATATTAAAATTTGCATACAGCTGTTTTGGCAAAATGATTGATTTGCCTCAGTGTCTCGTCAGACACCCTCTTTCCCTCCACACAACACCATCAGTCATGCTTTTTCACACTCTTTCACATCCCCCTTTTTGCCAAAAACAAATTTTTTCTTGAGTTTTCAGCTGATTGTGAACTTAATGATTTTAGTTGTGAATGCCACGAATTCTGAGTAGAATGATTTATTTATTTTTTCTTTCGTTAGACTCTAGTGAGCATAGACCTGGTAGCATTCCACATAGTTTCTAGATGTCATGCAACCAGGCAATGTCAGTCACCATAAAGTTTAGTTTAACACCGCTGTATAAACCTCTCTTTTTCTTTCTTTTTATTTTATTTTTTTAAAATCGAATAGATTAATTTGTTTAGAATAATAGGCCTAGGCATTGTGCACTTGAGAGAGCCAATTATAATTTCTCAAATGTCACTTGTTTGTCTAATTTAGATTTTAGACAAATACTTTTTTGTTATTGCTCATGAGCTACTTTGAGAAGAGGATTGGAGATCTCTGCATAATCTAGGATCCATGGCCATCAACATTTCCATCTTGTTATCCTCAGTGATGACAGCATATGTGATTTCATGATTTTGGATCTTTGGAG
>NW_015556605.1:6461-9113 GCF_001515605.1 Sinocyclocheilus anshuiensis | reverse complement strand
GGTTTAGAACGACATGAGGGTGAGTAATTAATGACAGAATTTTCATTTTTGGGTGAACTAACCCTTTAATGGCAAAATTAATGTTTGGAAATGTAAACTGATATTTCCTATGTGGTGGCTTCTGCCTCTGCTGTGAAGAATCTTTCTCAAAGTCTTGGGGTTTTGATGCCAGAAGAGATTTTATTTTCAGAGACAATAAAACCTGAGAAAACTCTGCAGAGCAATCTCCAGACTCTTTTTCTGTACCCTCTTATATACTGTTCTTTCTCTAAAGGGTTTCAAGGGTTTCAGTCATATTTGATATGGGATTATCACGATGCAGTTATGAGGCCTTAATTTTAAAAATAAGGGACGCCCCCTTACCTTCACCTTACTACCACGATCCGAAGCACGAACGGCCCTTTGACATTCCTGGAATGCCTGAATAATCTTAGAATCCTGCCTTACAGACAGCAATTCAAACAGCGTAGACCCATGATGGCCGAAAAGCTCCTGATAACAGCGACTAAGCACATTCATTCCCAGAACACCAGGGATATCAGGGCTGCCACCAGGATGATCTCGGACCACCAACACACCACAATCCTGAATCAATTTACCCCAAAGTTCGATATCTAATGCCACATAGCCGATATATGGAATCTCCAATCCGTTGGCTGCTCTGAGCTGCAGCCAATGACACGAGCGCAAACGATCCTGGCCCCATGGTTCAAACTGGAGCCGAAAACAGCTCTCTGTAATGGTTGAAACCATGGACCCAGTATCAAGCAGACAAGGTACTGGAACCCCTCCCACATTAACCTATCTGACACTAACCGGTTACCATTAAAAACATGGGAGCCACGCACATCCCCTACCGGACTGTGGCTCGACAGCCCGACGGGAACTAGTTTTCCGACAATTGAGGAGCAGATACGGACCTAGCTTTGCCGGAGGTGGGACCAGCTATTTGTGACGGAGGGCAGGGGGGACGACGTGCCCCATTACAATTTCGAGCAATATGTCCAGGTTGACACCTCCTACAAATGATAGGATTCAAACGGGGAGAGCGATCACGTGAATACACATTTTGATTACGCGCCAAGGCTTGGGTAAGCTGGTCTATCTGTCGTTGTTGCTGACGCAGCACTTCCCGCAGTTCACTTAACTCAAACGATTGATCCCCACGATCCAAACCTGACCCTCCCCGAACCCCAGATTGGATTCCACTTACCAATGGTACAGATTGACTCCTACCCTGCGTACCACCGAGCATTCCCTCTCACTCCCAACGAATAGCCTCTCCCCGAACATCTAACAACGTTGCAGTGGGCTGTCGTCGAATCAATTGTTTCAACTCTCGGCGGAGTGCACTATCAGACACATACTCAACAAATTGATCACGTACAACGATATCAGCATTTGGAATAGCATGTGGCGCTTGACTTTTCACTTTCTCCAGGAGGCTCATCAGGCCCAGGGAGAATTCTAACAATGTTTCTCCCTCTTGTTGCCTCCGAGAAAAAAAGGCCTCCTGAAGTGCAACATAAGACTCCGCACAACCATACAATTCGCGAAGGGCTAAAATAATTATATCTGGGTCACTCTTATCGGTACTTGAACGATACTTAATCTCATCACGGGCCTCCCCCTCCAAGTGATCATATAAAAAGAAGGCTTGTTCAGCACGTGACATAGTACGAGTACGCATACATGCTTGGGCTTCTTCAACCCAATCGTCGATGCTAATACCAGTCCTGCCATTAAATCTTGGACATCATCATTCTCGAGGAACAAACACGAAACGTTCAACTGCATTGGCACTCGTATCAGCTGACCGGGGTGTAACTGGCGGTGCCGCGCTAGCAGAGGCAGCACCAGGGTCAGGCAATTCAACCAATGCCCGCTCCTGCCGCAGTCTCTCATTATCTGCCCGTAATTGGGCCACTAAATCTCGCATTTCTCACAAATCATCCTCCATGACGACAATACAAAAAGGTCACTTACCCAAAGGAAACACCAACAGTCACCACTGCGCTGGAGAAAGAAAAAAAACAGACAGACAAAACATAAACCAATGTCTCAGTCCTTTAAACAACAGCCGTAAATCCTGCCGACTACGCCAGATTGTGGCACACAAATCACTGGTTGCCCCAACTCCTGGAGAGAAAGCAAAACCACAATGAAATCACCCTAGATTACTCACACACACTCTCCCAATTCTTATAAAGTTGACAATTGAATAATAAGAAAACAAAAGCCACAAAGAAAAAAAACACAAACCAACAAACCTCAACCATACAATTGCCGATAGCAATAAACTCGCAACCTTAAATCAACAGAAAAGGAAAAAAATATATATATTCAAATATTAACAAATTCACAAAGAACTAGATCAACAAGAACAAAAAAAATGACAATAAACAAAATTAAACCAAAACAACAATTACATTCATAAACCTTAAAATACAAAACCACAGAACACGGTGGCGACTGTTGGTTGGTCATCCAAGACCTGGGAGTGAAGCAATACACAGCAATCAATAAAAAAACTGCAGCAAGCCAAAATTCCGCTCAGCTGATATTACAAGTGGCCAATACTGTCGTAAACACACTGGTCGCCGCATAAAATAAAACAGCTCTGCAACACACTAGTTCTAATTAACAAACTCA
>NW_015556605.1:0-5825 GCF_001515605.1 Sinocyclocheilus anshuiensis | reverse complement strand
GGAAGATTACTTACAAAGCAGTCTTTTGTGGTAGAAGTGATGGTTCTACCATACTTGTAACAAGGAGTAGAATTTACAGTTTTAACTATATGAAGTTTTCACAAGACTAGATAATTATCTGATCGCTTGGCGCTTGGCTGCATAATTTCAACACCATCAACTCCTTGTGACAGTATTAAATCTAGAATATGCAATGAGTAGTTATCAACATGGAAATTAAAATCACCAGCAATTAAAACTTTATCTGCAGCCAGTACTAACTCGAATATAAAATCAGCAAAGTCTTTAATAAAGTCTGTGTGGTGCCCTGGTGGCCTGTATACAGTAGCCAGTACAAATGATTTATCATTAACACTTGTTTTTCTGGATAATGTTATATGAAGCAACATTACTTCAAACGAGTTATACTTGAAGCCCGCCCTCTGAGAAATACTGAAAATATTGTTATAAATTGTAGCAACACCTCCCACTTTAACTTTTGGACGTGGCTCATATTTATAACAGTAATCTTGGGGGGGTAGACTCGTTTAAAATAAAGTCAGCAAGTTTCGTACCATTCTGATGAAGTAGCGATTTTTTTAATTCAAAAAAAAAAAATTCCAGTCTAAAATGACCGAACAATACCAGAGGGTTAAAAGGTATTTCCTTTATTAGTGCTTAAAGACATTCCCCTGGCATATTATTGTGCTGGATGCATGGCCATAGCCAGCTATGAGGTCACCGAGGTCCGGACGTCGGTAAATTTTCCATGTTCAAAAATAAAATCTGTTTTCTGAATGACTAATTTGCCATTTAAAGCTCCTCATATGAGTGTCTGCATGTATAACTAATTCAATTTAGACAGTTTGCTAGAACTTTTCGTGTCCGTGGTGTGAAAATGATGGATAACTATACATGTCGCTGCGAGACGCTGGTGAAGTGAATGATGCTTGAGAGAGTTGTGAGAGAGGGCGCTATTATCCAGCTATTATAAGCTTCTTTTGTCTTGTCTTTTCCTCTTAATTTGACACTTTAGAAAGTTAATGACGTGGGAATCTGCATTTTAGGGTTAGCGATATCCCTAGTATCCCTAGTTTACAAAAGATTTAAACAAATTTTGGTTTATTTTATTTATTTTTCAGTTTTTATTTGTTTTCATAGCAATATCTGGCAACACTGCATCATCGGCACAAAACTGACCGTAATAAAAAAAGCCTATGGACAGGTTATTGCTGACAGGATTCCACATTCGGTAAGGCAAACTCAAAAAAAAAAAAAATTCTGTCTGAAACGTTACACAACAGCAGAATTTAACAATAGTACAGAGATCTGTAAAACAAGTAGGTTAAATAATGAAATGAAATATGCAAACACTAACCATAAAGAAGCATATGCTAGAAGTTAAAGTCATGCTAAAAACATTCATACTAGATTAAGTTATCTATATAGCCAATGCTTATTAATGAAAACTATAACAGTAAGTATTGTTGCATGAATAATAAACAAATGATAAAATGATCCACCCCTAACCTATAGTAAAATATTTTGATGCACTATATGGTCTAATTGAACAATGTCCAACTCCCCCAAACAGAGAAAACATCTTTCACAAACATCTACATTTCTGTCTCTTTTAAAAGTTTTTAGTTGTACGAGTAGTATTTATAGGTGTTAAGGAACTGCTCCGAGACGGAGTGAGGATCCAAATGCAGTGTTTATTAGGACAGTCCAGAATCGTAATCAAACAGCAGGCAAGGGTCAACACATAGGCAATCAGTCCAACTAAACAAGGCAGGGAACACAGGCACAGGCAAAGAAACAGGAGAAACGCTCAGAGATGCAGGGTAACACTTACAAGACTTTGCCAAAGCACAGGGGGAAAATGCAGAGTCAGGGATGGAGGGCCCTCCGGTGGAGCTCATGGGCACTAGAGTTGGAGATCGTGACAGTAGGTGTTATAATAGCACAATTCTTAACCCCACCCCAGACGTCACTAATTTTCAAACCCTGGTTACGGCCATGGCTGGATGTCTGGCTATGAGGGACAAAGAGATGATACTGAGAGAGAGAGACGGGGGATGCGTTCCATTCAAAAATAATCACGCTACTCTTTTCGTCATTACCATCCGATGTTACAGCTTAGGTTCACTGAAAAGTGTGGGCCTCAAAAATTGTCTTTTTAATCTGAATTATTAAAGCATTAAGCCCCAAGAAGTAGTGGTTTACAGTTAATTTAGGGCAAGGGTAGGGTGTACAATATTTATAATCTACTATAGGCTTATCATAATTGTTTTAAAGATGTGCCAGCTATTATGGAGTATGTCACTCACTTTGCAAAAAACAAACAAAAACACATCTTGAGAGTTTAAAAGCACTCACTGCATGATTAAACCTATGTGAATGCAGTTAGAATGATTCTATAATTCAAGTTAAGAAAGCAAAAAGATTTTTTTTAAATATGTATAAGGGTAACACTTTATTTTGATAGTCCACTTTAGGCATTCTACTACCTATAAACAACTTTGCAACTACATGTCCACTAGCAGTCATTAGAGTATTAGTAGACTGACTGCTTAATTGTAATTGTAATATCGTTTAATTGTAAAAAAATATTGAGATATAATTTTTGTCTGATTGATATATATAATTTTTTTGTGGGCTGAGGGAGGGGGGATTTTCTCTGAAAATCTTGTTTAATAACATGCTATAAATAAGCAAACGCTTATTTGTTAAAAAGAAAGAAAATTTTTGATTAGCCTTTGTTTAGCATTTTAAAGTCAAGTGAGTACATCAACCGCTCACCCTTCAACATTACTGTCACAGACACAGTCACATGACCAACATGAATAGATCAGGGAAACATTCTGGGTGCAGGACAAGGGGAAAAAAAATAAAAAATAAACCTTTACAATGATGACAGCAATGTCCAAGTGAAATAAACTGCATGGTAAGCATAACCTATTTTTTATTTAAATTATTTTTTTTTCATTGTAAGTCATGAAGTCAATCAACATTTAACGTTGTTGCCTGAGAGGGAAAATTGATTAACGTCATAATATCAATTCATTTCTGAGTCAAGTCAAGAAATCTTTATTTGTAAAGCACTTACAAATTTATTCGCAGTTGTGTTAACTTCTTATTAGTATTCACCTTTGGCTTTCTCCTCAATCTCAGAGTCCACACCTGGCCACCAAAGGTAGCTACGGGCGATTTCCTTCATCCAAACTACTCCACAGTGCCCAGAATGAAGCTCCTCCAGTACTTGTTGTCTCAATGGTGGTGGAATAATGACCCTTGAGCCCCTGACATTTCTCCCACTTCCCCTCTGAGCTCGAGATCCAAAACCTTGGACATCACTGGGTCAGTACATGTGTGCTTTTTTACCTGAGCTGCCGTTACAGGGGAATTGTCCACCTCTTTGAAACAGAAATTTTTTTTCAGCCTTTGCTGGTTCCAGATGAACAGTGGTAGATGAACGGCAGTAGGGAGGGCCTGTCAGCATTAGCATGATGCTCTGATCGTCTGTACTTGATATCATAGTGATGCGCAGATAGGAGAAGGGCCCAATGCTGCATTCTTGCAGCTGCAAGTGAAGGAATGCCCAAATGTGGGCCAAAGATGGAGGTGAGAGGCCTGTGATCTGTTAGGAGTGTAAATCGCCTTCCGAACAAGAATTGATGAAACTTCTTCACCCCAAACATAATAGAAAGTGCCTCACGCTCATTTTGGGCATAGCTGCATTCTGCCTTGCTCAAAGTTCGTGATGCGATGCGATGCATTGTTTTTCCTCACCCGATGGCATGATGTGTGACACCACCGCCCCCACACCATAGGGCGATGCGTCACATGCCAGCTGCACTGGCAGGGCGGGGTTGAAATGAGTGAGGGCTGTTTTCACCTCAATGAAAGATTCCTCACGTTGTTTAGGCCATTCCCACTTTTTGGATTTATTCAGTAGGTCGTGCAACGGTTTTAGCCTGTTTGGTACAAATTTTGCATAATAAGTCAACAGCCCCAAAAAAGTCCGAAGCTGACTTGCAGCTGGCACTTCCACTATCGCCTTCACCTTCGAGGGTGCCTTATGCAGCCCCGAACCATCAATCACGTGGCCCAAATACTCCACAGCAGGGCAGAAAAACTCACACCTGTCCTTCCTGACTTCCAGTCCAAAACTCTGCAGTCTCCTCAAGGTGGCTTCCAGGTTACTCAAATGTTCTTGCTCATCCTTTCCAGTGATCAGCAAATCATCAAGGTAAGTCCACTGAGGATCCAGTCCATTGCTCTTTGGAACAGTGCCGATGCTGAGGTAATCCCAAATGGAAGTCTCTGATATTGATACATTCCCTTATGTGTCACGATGGTAAGGAGATCTTGAGAGCTTGGGTCCACATGCATCTGCAAGTAGGCCTGGCACAAATCTGTTTTACTGAACTGTTGGCCCCCAGCCAGACCGGAAAAGAGATCCTCTATAAGTGGCAGGGGGTACTGCTCTGGGATCAGAACCAGATTTACAGTAGGTTTGCCGCGATAGACGGTGCTAACTCTTATTAAGCCGCAACATCGGTTACGTCACTTTCCCACCACAGCACCGACCCCCACCGTCGTTTTGATTTTTTTATAGTAATAAAAATAATTTAGTTCAGTAAAAGAACAGACACTACAATTAAAAACTGAACGTGGCTGCTCAATGCAGAGTGCCGAACGACAGTCGCATCACAGATCAGATTTCATTTATCCAGTGAGGAGAGTGAGTCGAGCTGACTGACAAGAAGAGTGAGGTGAAACAGACAAGATGATGGCGGATGATTTAGTTTCGAAACAAAATGCAAAAGCACCTGTTTTGGATTTTGAAAAGCCTGTTGACTTTTGCAGTTTATCTAAGGTGATTTTAAACATTCGTTTCTTATTGAATTGTTCCACTGTGTTTGCTGATTTTTACTTTATTTAAACTTTCTATAATTTATTTATTTTATTTGACATCAAGGTGTATGCCGTGCGTTCCAATAGACTACATCAAGAACCTGTCCACCTGGAAGTTCAGACTTGCACAGTCTGAGAGGCTCAACCCAGTGGTAGGTGACAACCTACAAAAAACCATGACAAACCCAAATGGCGGCTCCAGCGGGGACCAGGAAGTGCATCACTACAGTTCTGAAGTTCTTCACAATAATGACGGGTGTTCGGCTGCAACGAAGTCAGAGGAGTCGTGGTCTGGTGGAGGGGAACAGGACACTGATTGGTCTCATTGGCCTTGTGGCATGCTCCACTGCACTGAGTGTGTTGTATGTCTCGAGAACTTTGAAACCGATTGCCTTGTCATGGGTTTACCGTGCGGCCATGTTTTTCACCAGCAGTGCATCGTGGTCTGGCTAGCTGGTGGGCGGCACTGCTGCCCTGTGTGCCGGTGGCCATCGTACAAGAAAAAACCCACAAGACAACATGCAACTGAACAGCTTGAACCAGAATAGCCCTTGTCCAATTAGTTTACGTCTTGCTTCCTGCACTTATTTAAAAAAAGAAAAAAAAAAAAAAAAAAAAAAAAAAAAATAAAAAAAAAAAAAAAAAAAGCCCAAGACCAGAACGTGTGTATTTGGGAGGGGGGTGAATCTCCTTAATTCAAGTTAATAAACCTTTAAGCTTCTCTAAAGTATGAGCCCAAAGTCTAATGGTGTCCTCTCTGGCGCCATGAAGGCGAGCAGTGGACAGTTCAAGATACACCACGTCTATAAAAGTGAGAACCCAATATTGCTTATTAATAGAATGTGGAGGCTTCAATCTTGTTGCAACAATTTTCTTGGCCACTGTCAAGCCAGCTAAAAAGACTCGCTTCTGCATTTTGTTAAGTT
>NW_015556604.1:0-1239 GCF_001515605.1 Sinocyclocheilus anshuiensis | reverse complement strand
CGGAGGACACACCAGCTTCAAGAGCCTTTTCCTCCGAAACCTCCAACATATTGTAAGTCACCATTTAGGCAGTAAAGCCTGCCGCACAATGCCTATTCAACAACTGTGTGACCTGACACAGAAGGCCTTTAACAAGCACAAGGCCTCCACTAAAGGTGTTTGTAAGACCCCACTGATTCTGAACTTCACAACTCAGAATCCAAAATGGACACCAGAAGGCACCCAGCATTGCCACAATGCAAGGCCCTTCTACAGAAAGACACCAGCCAGCGGAGGACAGAGCCGTTACCATGGCAACAGACCCAAGTCCCAGAGCACCCACTGGGAGAAGCCATGGAAAAGGGAATCCTCATCACCATGGCAACAGACCCAGGTTCCAGACCAACCACTGGGAAAAGCCATGGAAAAAGGCATCCTCATCCTGCAAACACCACGGTATGTCCAACAGCAGTCCACCACAACATCCTTCTCCACACCCTTCACACAGGTGCCGAACGGAGGCTACACAAGGACAGCTGGACACGCCTACTTCTGGGTTACAGGAGCTGCTGACACTTGCAAAAGAGCTCCTTGAACAAAACTCAACTAAGGAGTACTGAGAAAGACAAACTTCTGACACCTTGCCTGACGCAACACAGCATCAGACCCCTCCAAGGGAGGAGCATCCCTTAAAACCAGTCGACACCCCAGAAGCAGCCAGACAACGTTGGATTGAGCAATGGGCCCACATGCCCAACAGCGAAACCTCTACCAACACAACTCAGGCGAGTTGCGAAAGAGCAAAGCGACACCGTTAACATCATATTTCTAGTGATGTTCGAGCAAAACTGAGGGCTAACAACCACCTGCTGCTCTCCTGCCATCATCACTAGGTCAGTCTGAAATTCTCTGCACACTACAGAATCTCCATAGCAGTTCACTGCAATCCCTGGAACCACCTGCACTTTCACCAGTGAGAGTCCCGGCAATCCCTGGAACCACCTGCACCCTCACCAGTGAGAGTCTAACCCGGCTGTTCCACATCGCGGGTACCACAGATAGCCTACTGGATAACAACACCTACAAACAACCATCTTACCCAGACCAACTCACTTCAGGATGACAGGTGACACAGCCTTTACACCTGCTGCATAAGCTCGAGGACCCACACCTTGCTACAGCCTACATCACCAGATCGCACCACTTGACAGCATACACCATGGCACCACAACCACTCCTGGAGGCACCAACAGCCAGAGA
>NW_015556603.1:1596-2103 GCF_001515605.1 Sinocyclocheilus anshuiensis | reverse complement strand
GACTTCATCACCTAATGTATGCGTGCACTCTGTAGGTGTGTTTTGGGTTTGCTTTTCGCGATATACTCATATCAAATCGCACATCATTAAAACAAAAATTACGATATTATGACCATAGATCATACATATCGCACACCCCTATGTTTAGATTTTTATAATGCATTGTCTTCTTATCAATCCACCAGTTCACATTTAAAGCTCTGCGTATTTGCAGGGTAAAAACATGGGTCGATTTTCGCATTTGTCTGAACTTTTATTGAAAATGCTCATTCATTCTCTGCCAGCAGGTGGAGCGTTTGGTAGAAATAACCATTTCCCAGGTAACGGCAGAACACAAAGCAGCGCAGCACCGGACTTTGAAAGTGCAGCGCTGATGTTTATTTCATGAAATCATAGCCTTTTGAAGTTTAATCGTCACATTCAGCCATATAGCAATTCTGGTCTTTCCGTCCCCAAATTTAAGACCTCTTGATATCGTAATTAAGACTTTCTTGTACAATTTACGAC
>NW_015556603.1:611-977 GCF_001515605.1 Sinocyclocheilus anshuiensis | reverse complement strand
TATTGTAAACAACGGCGTCGTTAATATCGCTTATCAGTTTGAGCCCGATTGAGAAGCAAAGAATATTATTGAAGAGGATCTTGCAGAAACTGTGCAAGCAAAGCTTTTAATGGTAGGCCTATGTTTTTTGTTTGTTGTTGTCTCATACTTTTAAATATGCTGTTATTTGTAAATGCTACTACTTATGTTAGCTTTTAATATACAGTTTTATCCTGATTAAAGCTTTAATACAGTACGGCAACTGCACATACTTTATGTTTAATGCTTCTCGTAGCTATGTGAAAATAAGTGTATAATTGGAACAGTTAATTGTTGGAGGTGAGCTGAATGAGAGAGAGAGAGAAAGAGAGAGAGAGAGAGAGAGAG
>NW_015556603.1:0-142 GCF_001515605.1 Sinocyclocheilus anshuiensis | reverse complement strand
GCGTCACACATGGCGGCCTACAGTGAGCAGAGGCCGGGGGCTAGCCTGAGGAACGGCGGGAGGGTTAGAGTGAGCAGAGGCGGGTGGAATTGAGAAAGGCGTGGCCGGCGATTTCGACGAAGGAGCGTCCGGAAGGACATGT
>NW_015556602.1:2038-2235 GCF_001515605.1 Sinocyclocheilus anshuiensis | reverse complement strand
GGGGCCTCTCGGCGCCACTACCCGTTTGAGGTGAGAACACAGGAGAATACCGGCTCCACACGGAGGCTATAGAATCTAGCGAATGTGTTGGGCGTCGCCCAGCCCGCAGCCCTACAAATATCTGTCAGCGAGGCGCCACGAGCCAGCGCCCAGGAGGATGCAACACTTCTAGTAGAGTGAGCTCGCAACCTGAGCAG
>NW_015556602.1:1642-1933 GCF_001515605.1 Sinocyclocheilus anshuiensis | reverse complement strand
TAGAGACGGCATTCCCCTTCTGCCGGCCTCCGTAACAGACAAAGAGCTGGTCTGAGGTCCTGAAGCTTTGTGTCCGGTTTACGTAGCACCTTAATGCTCGGACGGGACAGAGCAAAGCCAGGGCTGGGTCTGCCTCCTCCGGGGGCAGCGCTTGCAGGTTCACCACTTGGTCTTTGAAGGGTGTAGTGGGAACCTTGGGCACGTAGCCGGGCCGGGACCTCAGGATTACCTGTGAGTCAGCCGGGCCAAACTCTAGGCACGAATCGTCGACCAAAAATGCGTGCAGGTCCC
>NW_015556602.1:868-1450 GCF_001515605.1 Sinocyclocheilus anshuiensis | reverse complement strand
GGCGAACTGAATCGCATAGCCGAGGCTGATGGTCCGCAGAAGCGTGGACATCGCATGACCCAGAGAACTCGCGGTGACCTTCGTCGCTCGGAGCGTGAGGTCAGTGGCGGTTCGGAGCTCTTTCAGAACTTTCGGATCGTGACCACCCTCGTGCAGGTCCTTCAGTGCCTTAGACTGGTGCACCTGCAGTAACACCATGGCATGTAAGGCGGAAGCAGCTTCCCCGCAAGCCATATAGGCACCGCCAGTTAGACCAGACGAATGCCTACAGGCCCGGGAAGGAAGTACCGGGTCTCCCCACCAGGAGGAGGCGGACTTAGGACACAATTGCATCGCTACCACCCGCTCCACTGGGGGGATCGCCGAATACCCCTTCACTGCACCGCCGACGAGGGTGGTGAGGGAGGAGGAGCCCGCCGGCCGGTTTCTCCCAGACACGTGAGGCAGCGATCGTTACCATCACCCGGTGCCAGGTAACGACCGCACCCAGAAACGCACGGGTGAAATGGCATTCTTATAAGGACGATCCGTCGTCTTTATAAAGACGCACCCGTGTAGCTCTTTTAGAGAAATTTGCTCTTT
>NW_015556602.1:458-767 GCF_001515605.1 Sinocyclocheilus anshuiensis | reverse complement strand
GGTGGAGGTTTCCACTCGAGCCCGACCCTTTCGGTGGCCCGGGAAAGCATAGCTGTCATCTCCGGATCCGATTCAGGCTTTGCCACCGTCCCGGAGGGCGGCAGCGCGGCCGAATCCTCATCGGACAGCTCTCCCTCCGATGCTGAGATCGACATCTGGTCGGGGGGAGGTCCACTGGATACCACTGGTACGCTCTTTAAAGTTCCGTGGGTGGCTCCACTGGATCGGAGGTGCAAGAGGAGTGATGGTCTCCAGAGGGTTGGTTCCCTGCGGGGTTTGCCATCACTGTAACCCTCAAACCGCCCGTGC
>NW_015556602.1:0-148 GCF_001515605.1 Sinocyclocheilus anshuiensis | reverse complement strand
CTTGCAACACGACAGGGGGTAGTGCAGCCTGAAGTGCGCAACCCACTCGACACTGGAACGACCACCGCTGAAGCGCCATCTCGTCAACACAGAAAGCTTCCGAGAGAGCGTGCTGAACTCGTAGTTCTCGAAATTAATATAGAGCAGA
>NW_015556601.1:360-539 GCF_001515605.1 Sinocyclocheilus anshuiensis | reverse complement strand
GTGGATACTCTCCAAAATGGCACCAGGGTGACGTGGAGCAGACAATTTGTTGAATAAAGTCGTTATTTGTTTTCTTTGCAGACACTGTGAAAAGAAATAACACAGACACTGTCATACAGAGACAATGTCATGCAACAACAAATCTGACCATTGTGACATGAAAAAACAGCACTGCCATA
>NW_015556601.1:0-129 GCF_001515605.1 Sinocyclocheilus anshuiensis | reverse complement strand
TTCACTTTTGCGTTCTCTCGCAAAGATATTTTGCGTTCCCTCGCAAAACCTTTGCGTTCTCTCACAAAAGATATTTTTGCGTTATGCGAGGGAACGCAAATATCTTTGCGAGAGAACGCAAAAGTTTTG
>NW_015556600.1:573-756 GCF_001515605.1 Sinocyclocheilus anshuiensis | reverse complement strand
GACGCCACCGTTCTAAATTACTGCTAGTACTGCATAAAGTAGGAATTATTATTTTCCTGGCCATGTGACTGTTGGGATTTTTCTGGCTAGCTTGTCAAGGTCTCTGGGGGTCACATCATGCGCTGCTGCAGGGATGCTTGGAAGGGACCCCCTCCTCTCTGTGGTTGCTGGAGGTATTATGGT
>NW_015556600.1:0-215 GCF_001515605.1 Sinocyclocheilus anshuiensis | reverse complement strand
GTTCTCTTTGGACTATGTCAAGTTTGTCTTGAGTGTTGTTCAGCTGCTGGATCAGAGTCTCTTGAAGTCTATTGATGTCCTCCTGTAACTCCATTCTGCTGGGGTCCTTGTGGGATACCGCCGTGATCTGTTGCTTGAGATCACTTACCTCCTGTTTCAGACCCATGAGTTTGTGGGCCAGGAAGATGATGATCTTGGTGAGCTTTTTGTAGCCA
>NW_015556599.1:721-904 GCF_001515605.1 Sinocyclocheilus anshuiensis | reverse complement strand
CTTCCTTCTCCAGCTGAGGAAGTTCAACCTGCCACAGGAGCTGCTTAAACAGTTCTACTCTGCTATCATTGAGTCTATCCTGTGTTCATCCATAACTGTCTGGTTTGGTTCAGCTACCAAATCAGACATCAAGAGACTACAACGGACAGTCAGGACTGCTGAGAGGATTATTGGTGCCCCTCT
>NW_015556599.1:0-146 GCF_001515605.1 Sinocyclocheilus anshuiensis | reverse complement strand
GACTAGACTAGGACTTGGAAATAAACAATGGCTAACGAAATGGCTCCATAACGTAGCTATCACTGACTAGCGATATATTTATAAATCCAGGGCTTATAAAACGTGTCTGATTGGATTCAGCTGTGTGTGTGTAATCAGTGCATTCA
>NW_015556598.1:0-1039 GCF_001515605.1 Sinocyclocheilus anshuiensis | reverse complement strand
GCTAAACAAAGTTTGGTAAATGTTTTACTATTATTTAATAACAGAGAGCATCACGACTCCAGAAAGCAACACAATGGAGACCACCACAAAAGACAGTACAACCACTGGCACCACAACTCCAGAAAGTACTACAACAGACAGATATTACAACTACAGAAAGCACAACAGAGACCACAACAGCAGAAAGCACCACAATGGACACTACAACAACAGAAAGCACCACGACTCCAGAAAGCACCACAATGGAGACCACCACAAAAGACAGTACAACCACTGGCACCACAACTCCAGAAAGTACTACCACAGAGACCACAACAACAGGAAGCACCACAACGGACATTACGACAACAGAAAGTACCACCACTGGTACCACCACTCTAAAAAGTTCAACAGAAGAGACAACCGTAACAACAGACAGCACCACAATCGATATTACAACAACAGAAAGCACCACCACCGGTACCACAACTTTAGAAAGTACAACAGCAGAAACTTCAACAACAACTGAAGGCATCACAACTGAGATAACAACAGAAAGTACAACCTCCGGTACCACAACACCAGAAAGTACAACAGCAGACACTACAACTAGAGAAAGTACAACTGAATCCACAACAACAGAAAGTACATCAACAACAGAAATCACTACCATTGGTACCACAACTCCAGAAAGTACAACAGTGGAAACCACAACAACGGACACTACAACATCAGAGAGTACCACCACCGTTACCACAGCTCCAGAGAGTACAACAACAGACACTTCAACAACAAAAGAAAGCAGCACAACTGAAACAACAACAGAAACCACTACAATGATAGAAAGTACAACCACTGGTACCACAACTCCAGAAAGAACAACAGCAGACATTACAACAACTGAAACCACAACAACAGGAAGCACCACAACAGATACTACAACTACAGAAAGCACCACAGAGACCACAACAGCAGAAAGCACCACATTGGACACTACAACAACAGAAAGCACCATGACTCCAGAAAGCACCACAATGGAGAACACCACAACAGAAAGTGC
>NW_015556597.1:318-515 GCF_001515605.1 Sinocyclocheilus anshuiensis | reverse complement strand
AACCTGCAGTAGAACTCGTTCAGATCGTCTGCCAGTTGTTGATTTCAGCAGGGATGGTGAATGGTGTCTTGTAATTGGTGATGTCTTTCAGACCTTTCCACAGTGAAGCAGGGTCACTGGAAGAGAACTGGTTCCTTAGCTTTCCATAATAATTCCTCTTTGCCACTCTGATCTCCTTTTCCAGTGTGTATTTGCCT
>NW_015556597.1:0-138 GCF_001515605.1 Sinocyclocheilus anshuiensis | reverse complement strand
CTTCACAGAAACTGATATAAGATGTTACAGTCTCTGTGAGCTCGTCCAGATCGGTGGCAGCAACTTCAAAAACGCTCCAATCAGTGAGGTCAGAACAAGCTTGTAAATCCTGCTCTGCTTCATTAGTCCATCTTTTTA
>NW_015556596.1:0-585 GCF_001515605.1 Sinocyclocheilus anshuiensis | reverse complement strand
GAGATTCCTGCCTGCACAAGAACCTGGACCACAGCTAAGAACATGTGATGCACACACTCCCATGAGTTATTTTATGTTAAACTGTTTAACTGCACTCGCAAGTGAATCTCAAGTTATTTTATGTGATAGTTATATATATTCTAAATAAACTACAAACAAAAAATAGATACATTTCTTTTTTCCTCATTCTTTCTTGTAGCAATTCCCTCAGTCACACACCTGACTGAAAGGCTCATTATGCAGCTCATTATGCAGGCCTTTGTCTTCTCAGGTCTGAATCACATCATTATCCATGACTATTCACGCCTCCTCGCATATTCCTTTTCTACACAAAAAGTGTCTTAGAAAATTTAAATCAATATATTGTTTTCTGTGAATGAGTGAGTAAGATGATTTTCACATAATTTTGAAGCAAAAACTCTAGACTTCAAGATCAGTTCTCAAAAGTCTTGTGAACAAATGTTCTGTATGTGTTTTATGGCCTTATTTCAGTGACTTTAAAATTGTAGTTCCCCTTCAGTCGGTCACTCTAGACGTCATGTCAGATGACCGATGAATTGGGATCTCGCTTAGAGAGACCAATCT
>NW_015556595.1:0-540 GCF_001515605.1 Sinocyclocheilus anshuiensis | reverse complement strand
CTACACTCAGCGCCAGAGGCAGTTAGTGAGGCTCAAAAAGAAAGACCCTACAACTCATATTACTGCCCAAGCGGAGCTCTGGAGAGTGGAGGCTTCAACAAGATGACTCTCTTAAACAAGAGGAAACCTAACAACGCTCAACCCTGGTAGGGGGTCTCTTAAGAGTGGAGGTCTCAGCATAATGACTCTCTAAAGTGAGAGGAGACCTAGCTACACTCAACGCCATATAGCAAGGCTCACAATAGAGCCTAAAAATACTGCCTAAGCGGAGCTCTAGAGAGCGGAGGAAGAGAAAGAGCCTACAAACTCCTATTACTGCCAAAGATGGAGCTCTGAAGAGCGGAGGCTTCAGCAGGATGGCTCTCTTAAATGAGAGGAAGCCTAACAACACTCAGCCCTAGTAGAGAAGCTCCTAAGAGTGGAGATCTCAGCATGACGACCCTCTAAAACAAGAGGAGACCTGACTACACTCAGCACTAGAGACAGTTAGCGAGACTCACAAAAGAACCTACAAAGTAATGGTACTGCCTAAGCGGAGCT
>NW_015556594.1:691-876 GCF_001515605.1 Sinocyclocheilus anshuiensis | reverse complement strand
TGTCTACGTCACTGTGTGGGAAGATTTGAATAACGCCGCCCAAATTTTTACGCTAAGAAAGAAGGCGTAACTTTTATTCTTGCTATAGTATTGTTGCCGCTGCCATGTGGTCGTGAAGGCGCTGTGTGCTTCGTTGTGAAAGCGAAACTACTTTGTTTGGCCTTCCAAAAGAGGACGATATCGCT
>NW_015556594.1:0-127 GCF_001515605.1 Sinocyclocheilus anshuiensis | reverse complement strand
AAGCCGATATAATTTTATTTATTTTAATTCATATTTAAGAAATTTGAAATCATTTGAAAAATGAAATAAAAAAATAAGTGTTAAATAAACATACTTATACTTCAGATGACAAAGTATTTTTCACAAA
>NW_015556593.1:0-596 GCF_001515605.1 Sinocyclocheilus anshuiensis | reverse complement strand
ACACCAAATAATGATCTTTAAAATAGCATCATATGACCCCATTAACATCAATTCCACGTGACAGTATTAAATCTAGAGTATGATTCGTAAGTGGCCTGTATACAGTAGCCAGTACAAACGTCACAAGGGATTTATCATTAACACTTGTTTCTCTATGTTTATGTAATGTTATAAGAAGCACCATTACTTCAAACGAATTATACTTGAAACCAGAGCTCTGAGAAATACTGAAAATATTACTATAAATTGTAGCAGCACCTCCCACTTTAGACGCGACTCATGTTTATAAAAGTAATCTTGGGGGGTAGCCTCATATAAAGTAATGTAATCATCTGGTTTTAGATCATGTGGTTTTAGCCAGGTTTCTGTCAATCAGAGCACATCTAAGTTATGATCAGTGATCATATCACTTACAAAAAGCCCTTTTGTAGAAAGTGATCTAATATTCATTAAGCCAAGCGTTATCATTTGTTTATCTGTATTATATCTGTTTTTTTATTTGTTGAACATCAATTAAATTGTTACCCTTAAATTGTTTTGGATGTCTTTTGTGCACTGTAAAAAATTATATGATGAAAAAGCCATGACAACTTATG
>NW_015556592.1:1243-1479 GCF_001515605.1 Sinocyclocheilus anshuiensis | reverse complement strand
TTGGAGTCTCGCTTGTGCGATGTTACGGCATGGGAGCGCTTTTGTTGCGCAGCAACAAGGCGGAAAGCCACCGTTCTAGAGAGAGAGAGAGAGAGCGAGCGAGCAGCAAGGGCTTTGTGTCCATTTTTAAGCAGGCTGACTTCGTCCATCCCACAGGTCGTTGTTCCAATCAGATAGTGGCTGCGGGGCTTAGCCACGCCCTGTGTGGTTCCTTTTTCGTGCACAAGTCACATGCT
>NW_015556592.1:0-239 GCF_001515605.1 Sinocyclocheilus anshuiensis | reverse complement strand
CGTAATCTCAATCAGGTTGGTTGAGTTCTCAGGTTCAGGTTCAGGTTCTTGGTCAGTTTTATCACGTCGGAACATGTGCGGGACGCCGGACGTGCACTTGTTGAAAAACTCTTGAACGGCGTTCACTCGCTTGTGGAGGAGGAAGGCAAGTGTCAGAGTCACAACATATCCTACAATAGTATAAACGCAAAGCATTGTGTCAGCGGCAGACCAAGACCGAATGATTGGCGCGCCAGCGG
>NW_015556591.1:0-1575 GCF_001515605.1 Sinocyclocheilus anshuiensis | reverse complement strand
ATACATGTAAATACATGTAAATATTTTCTAAATATATGCTGTATGCTAATGTATTTTTATATACATTATAAATATACACAATACACACATATATTATGTAAACAAAAAAACTTTTATTTTAGATGCGATTAATCGCGATTAATCGTTTGACAGCACTAATATATATATATATATGAATTTTATTATACCTTTTTAAATATTGACAATATTAACATAACTGCTTCACTGATCTCTTTTTTATGAAATTATAAAAAAGATCATATAAATTTCAGTCATTCAGACACTTTATTCTTCATTACTATCCTTAGATTCTTACTTGAAGCACTTCAAAACATACCAAATTAACTTTAAGCCAGAAACTTCAAACACGGTCATCTCAAAAAGGCAAGTAATTGTCTGAATGAAAGGCATTTTAAAATAATCAATACATCCAGTCAGAAAAATGAGCATCACATACATTGATCAAAAACAAGCACCATATACAGATCTCAGATATATAGAAGAGCTGTTCGTGGCTATTATCTGGTCCCACACTGACTCCACACCTGTAGTTTAACCTACCGCTAGCCGTGAGAGACTAAGATTGTGTGGGTGTGGAGGAAAACGCCTGCAGTGGTGAAATAGAGTGATAGGGCTTGAATGACGGGCGTCTTGTTAGAAGTCAAGAGTTGAGGAGAGCTGTTATTAACAGACTATAATGAAGTATCAAACAATATTAGCGATGAGGTTAGCGGGTTGCAGATCCTGCCAGGCGTGGTAAATTGCTTCTTGTGTGAAGTATATTAGCGCTAATGGACTAATTAGGAAGTTTGGGGGGCTGGTGGGGGGTATACTTTTTAGTTTGATAGTGAGACGAAGCTTCACACATGCCCTGAAACATTTGGCTGCCGTCACCCCAGCAAGCTGAAAATGCTACATGCAGCTCAACTCTAGATAAAGAGAGAAGACTATGTTCTGATTATATATAGACTACACACACTAACGTTCAAAAGTATTGGGGTCGGTAAGATTTCTTTAATGTTTATGAAAGAACTCTATTATGCTCACAAAAGCTGCATTAATTAAATAAAAAATACAGTAAAACAGTAATATTCAGAAATTTTGCATATTAATAAATTTTGTATTTTAACCTATTTTAAAAAGTTATTTATTTCTGTGATGGCAAATGTGAATTTTCAGCAGCATATATATATATATATACATACACGCATACATCCACACACACACACTTTTTGTCTGGATCCATTGATTTATTCTATTGAAAATCTATTTATTCAAAAAATACTTTTACTTGAATATACCTTTTTGTGATGTGCATGTTTCTATTAAAATTAATTTGGTATGTTTTATAGGGCATAAAGTAAAAATTGAAGGTTAATGAAGAAAAAGAAAATGTCACAAAAAGGCTGAATTTATATGGTCTGTCTATTATATTTAGAAATCACTAGTTGTTAATTTGTTATCACTAGTTTTATTTTGATTTCCTGAGTCCGCTATTAGCATATAGCCCCTTAGCATCGTCAGCGTGGTGGCCGCTAATCTCGCTTACATTGCTAATACTCTATTCACACACAT
>NW_015556590.1:0-750 GCF_001515605.1 Sinocyclocheilus anshuiensis | reverse complement strand
GTTGTCACCACTAGAATTACCTACTGTAGCCAAAGCAAAATAAACAAATTTAACCTCTTCCAGAGCCCATATTTATAAAATAGAGATTTCTGGGAATCCATACTCTGGTCTCAAGAGACCAAGTCAATCATTTCGGATGCAAAAGCATCCAAAATGTTCTGGTGTTGCTAGAGGAGGAGTACAGTGAGAAGTGCTTGGTACCCACAGTGAAGTTCAGTGGTAGTAAAACTTTTATATAGAGATGAATGAGTGCTGAAGGTGTGAGGGAGTTGTGCTTTATCAATGCTTGCATGAATTCACACACCACTGTGTGATGTAATACAAAAATTTGTGGACATGTATTTTACTCAGTCTTAACACTCTTGAGCTGCTGTGAGAGATTCTGTAGAGACGAGCTGAGCAAAACTCCCCATTAAAGATCAGGGCATTTAAGGAGGTCGTCCTCCAGGAGTTAAACCGCACAGATGTGAAAATGTATCACGAACTTGTACACTCAGTGCCAAGAAGGGTGAGAGCAGTATACTTTAAGTTCTGGAGGACATACTAAGTACTAGAATATTATACATTTTCTGAATTAAATCTCGGGTGTACTCATTTCTGCAGTCCTTCATTTAAACAAAATTGGCTAATTTAGTTATCTTACAGAAAATATTGGCATATATTTTGTTGTTTTTATTAAGTATATTTTTAATATGTTTAAATTTCGCCATCTTTCCATGAATTATATTAGTGATCATTAAGAAAATGCAT
>NW_015556589.1:0-4251 GCF_001515605.1 Sinocyclocheilus anshuiensis | reverse complement strand
AAGACTATTCTTAAGAGCATTTCTGAGAAGTTTTATACATACGGGACCTGGTGTTTATTCTGAGAAGCCAAGTAGAAAAACAATATTAAATCCTATTGATTTATTTTACATTTAATCATTTAGCAGACGCATTTATCCAACGCAAACTACAAATGTTATTTTAAATGTTTTTTCTTTACATTTACGATTTTTGAGGGTTGCTATTTCTCGTCCCTGAATTTGTGCACAAATGAGCTTTTCATATTTTGATTTGCTTGCAGTAAAACAGGCCTATCTGAACTTAAATGTGTACTTTGTTTCTCCGAATATGTATATCTGAAACGATCTACTAATGTCTGGATAATAATTGACACCTGAATGATGACATCGATTATAATAATGATTTGATAATTTGATAGTCTTTAACGATAACCATTGATTTGAAAATACAAAGAATAAAAATATGAGAACACTTTTTAGACCCTTAATTTTAGTCCAAATTAGTACAATTAAAAACAATGTGGTCACTAAAAGCGCTCGTTTCAATTTCTTTTTCCACAAAGCGTTAATTGCTGAGGTCCAATCAGAACAGCGGTCTGTACCACGTGTTTGAATAACACATTCTCGTCCAATCAGGACCGCTGTGTACCACGTGGTTTAATTCCGCGTTTGCGAAGGGAAGCCAGATTACAGCGGAACATCTGAAACCTCAGTTGTTCTCAAAGCCATTATTAAAAATGAAAGTATACACACAATGGTATGCAGTCGGATGATTTGACCCTGGAATGGATTTAGAGGAGGCTTACCAGGTGGTTGGAGAGTTCGGTAGACACCAGAAGCGGATGGTCACCATCCTGGTTCTCCTACAGGTAACAGATGATAGATGCAAATCTATAAATACTGGACAGACATGTGTTTGTGTAGTTAAATTCCTTTATATTGCTGATCACACAAGCCAGTAATCTATGCAAAATTTATATTTGATGGATCAAACCTTTGAAGCCATGTCATATTTGCATCTTATCTTCAGGGCATGGGATGTCTTTGCTTTAATTCGACCTAGTTTCAGTGAATTATTTACGTTAACGTGTTTACTTATGTCATTAGTTTTGGGTTTCCATTTTAAGATCCTGGAACCCGATGAAGTCTCATCCAGCAATAATATTGCTTTGTTGGCTCTGAAAACTGAAAATGCTTGTATATCAAGCAATATTTTGGATTAATTTTCAGAGTTGTATCTCCTGCTTTGATTTCCTTTCAGACTTCTATTTCAAAAAGTGTGTTCTTCCTTGCCTATTACTCAATATGAGTCAATAGTGTCTAAAAAAAAGTATTAAGTCATAAATATTTAGAAATATGATAGGAATGGAACTATTAGAACCTACTTAATATAAATAAAAATATCCAAAAATCCCAAACAATTTCTTTATAATTTGTGTGATGTAGCTTAAATATTATGTTTATGGAACCATCCATATTTAAGGGATTTAAAGTTATTTTTAAAAAAATCTATGAAACTCACCAAAATCTGTCTAATGTTGTTTGTCTTATAGCAGGTGAATATGGAAATGAAGTTATAAATTATTTTGTGGTGAGAAGGGATACAATTAACATTATAAAAGAAGTCTGTATTTTCTAAATTATCCTTTTCTACTGCATTGGTAGGTAAGATATAGTAATAAGGTTTCTTTCAAAGATGCACTTTATATTTCTGTTTTCTTCATTTGAATATATTTGAAATAACCTACATGAGTTATGGCCTTAATGAGAAATAATAAAGAGAAAATTAGATTATATTAACATTCTAGTGATCATCTCTATATCAGGGTTTTTATTTGAACTGATTTGAGATCAGATTGGATATTGTTCATTTACTGGTATAGGACACTGGGCCTAGATCATTAAAAGCTGAATAACCTGAAATATTTGTCTTGCTTTTACAGATTTACATGGCATGTCAGTCCATGCTCATAATTTTAGTGGGTGCTGTGCCAGAATATCACATAGAACGTGTTACTGGAGATCCGCATGATGATATAACACGAAGTGTGAAATTCACAGAAGACGTCAGCTCAATCGTGACCGAGGTAAGAGACTGTCATCAATTTGTCTTAAACTTGGCTCATCCTTTCAAATACAGATCACACCTATACTTGATATCAAATAGGAAAGAACTGTCTATTCATTTTTGTGTTTGGTCAGGACAGCAGGTATATGCATACATATTTGAACTGTTTGATATTCTGGTCTGTTCTGGTCTTTTTATGCAGTGGTACCTGATTAAGCATGAAGCCTACAAAGTAAACTTGGCTGGGTCTCTGTTCTTTGCGGGTGTGCTGATCGGAAATGTCCTGTTTGGACCACTCTCTGATAAGATTGGCAGGAAGCCGGTTTTCCTTACTAGTAAGATGGAGCTGAACTGGTTTCTGTTCTTTTATAATAGTCTATAATAAAACCCTAATTCTGCAGTCTGGGTAAATGTTTGATTGTAGAATGTCAGCCTTATAGTAAGTGTTCATTTTAAGTAATGTAGGACTAAAATTGGAAAATGTTTCAATTGATAGAATGTTTCATAAGAAGGGATTGCATCATTGTAATATTTGCATACTGCTTTGTGATAGGTCTTTTCTTTTTTGCATCTATTTAATCATCTATAACTGCTTTACATGTGATTTTAATGCGCAACCAACTGAAAACCAAAAGCAAAGAAACAAACAAACATAAGGCCTAAACCTTCCTAAAACAACAGTTGAATGTGTTGCTGTTCTGGTGACCTCTATTAAAACTGTTCTGTCTCAGGTCTGTTTTTTGAGGTCTTGTTTGGGTACGGAACAGCGTTAGCGCCAAGTTATGAGGTGTTTGCTGTGTCTCGGCTGCTGGTGGGAATGATGAACGGAGGAATGGCGTTGGTCTGCTTTGTTCTTACTCAGGAATATGTGGGGAAGTCCTACTGGGCTTTGACAGGTACACATGAATTAAGATTTAAATCAGTTTTGTTGTTTACTTTGACAGTAGTCATGTAAAGCTTATGTGATTGTCTGTGTTTCAGGGACCTTGACTAATATGACCTTTGCAGTGGGCATCGCTCTGTTTGCTGCGTTGGGTTATTATGTTCAGCCGTGGCGGAACCTAGCAGCTGCAGCCAACTGTCCTGGACTTTTGCTCTTCCTGCTCTGTGTGTAAGTGAGCGGTGTGGTCAGATAGCTACCTCCTGTTTAACTAACGGTGCTTTGTAAAGCTGCACTTAGTGTTGGTTTTAGGACACTTTAAGCATTTGTAAAAGTATATCTTGAACAAAAACAAAGTTTAGAAGGGTTTTTTTTTTGTGTGTTCTGTTGAAGGAAGTGCAAAAAAATGATACACACTACCGTTCAAAAGTTTGTGGTTGTTAATATTTGTAAAAGTTTGGAAGAAGTAAATTAAGACAATAAAAGTAACTGTTTTCTGTAATATGTAATATAAAAAAAAATATTTATTCCTATGGTAGTGAAGCTGAATTTTCAGCAGCCATTACTCCAGTCTTCAGTGTCACAAATTATCAAAAATTGTCAGAAAATTTGAATATGCTGATTTGGTGCGCAGGAAATATTTATTATTATCAGTGTTGAAAACAGCTGTGCTGGTTAATATTTCTGTGGAATTGTGATACATATTTAAAAAAAAAATTTTTTCAGTAATAGAAAGTTCATAATGTCTTTATTGATCAATATAATGCATCACTGAATAAAATATTACTTTCTAGATTGTTAATCTCTAAATTCATAGTGTAAATTATATTCTTTTAAATGTTTATTCATTTGTTTATATATGTGACCCTGGACCACAAAACCAGTCATAAGTAGCACAGGTATATTTGTAACAATAGCCAAAAATACATTGTATGGGTCAAAATTATTGATTTTTCTTTTATGCCAAAAATCATTAGCATATTAAGTAAAGATCATGTTCCATGAAGATATTTTGTACATTTCTTACCGTAAATATATCAAAACTTAATTTTTGATTCGTAATATGCATTGCCAAGGACTTAATTTGGACAACTTTAAAGGCGATTTTCTCAGTATTTTGATTTATTTTTAATTTTTAATTTTTTTTTTAAATTTTTTTTTTTTTTGCACCCTCAGATTCCAGATTTTCAAATAGTTGTATCTCGGCCAAATATTGTCCTATCCTAACAAACCATACATCATTGGAAAGCTTATTTATTCTTTCCTTATTTTTTTATATTGTATAAATCTCAATTTTAAAAAATGGACCCTTATGACTGGTTTT
>NW_015556588.1:0-804 GCF_001515605.1 Sinocyclocheilus anshuiensis | reverse complement strand
CCTAATTTATCAATTAATTCTAACTCATTTTGTCTATTGATTTTTAATAAATTCTTAACTACGTTTAACTGCAATCTTTATTCTAACTCATTTTGTCTATTGATTTTTTAAAATTCTTTACTACGTTTAACTACAATCTTTCTGACGTTATATTTGAAAAATTCCCATTTACTTTTAAATCCTTCCTTTACACCTCCCAAAATACCATTGGCAATTTTTTAAACACCGTTATTAAAGTACTTATCCTTAAGAAGATTATTATTAAATTTCCAGTACCCTCTAAGACTAGAATTCTCTTTTGTGCCTGTAAGCGTTAAAGAAATAAGCTTATGGTCAGTTAAAGGGGCATAATTATGAACAATTTCCTTGACATATTGCAAAGCAGAGGTAGAAATAAAGAACATGTCAATTCTAGATTGCAAAGATTTGTCTTTGTTAGACCATGTATATTCTGATATCCCAGGGTTGTAGAATCGGCAAGTATCAGTAAGTGATAAGTTGGCACATAGAGAAGCTAAGTTTGATTGTGCGTCACGTTGAGAAGAACGAGGAGGATATCTATCACTCAAATTATCCACGCATTCATTAAAATCGCCTGAAAATATAACATATGAAGCTTGGAATGCATCAAATTTGCATTGAATAATATCAGAAACCTTTGCAAATAAGGACTTATTCAATGAATTGGAATTATGACCATAAATATTACAAAGTATAAATGTAGTATTGTCTAATTTCAGTTAGAATAACCCATCTTCTGTTCTCGCACTTAAAGTTCAGAACGTCTCCTTTAAATCTGTTCAT
>NW_015556587.1:1259-1434 GCF_001515605.1 Sinocyclocheilus anshuiensis | reverse complement strand
TTGGGCCTCTGTGGAATTCGGCTCCTCATGTTTCAACCATGTTCTATTTAAATCTTAAATTGTCTGACTCGGTCTGATACCCTACAGATACCGTGTGGCCCCACAGACCCCAACGAGCTGGCCAGAGACAATACATCTGGCAACCTAAATACTGCAGAGATCCTGAGGACATCAA
>NW_015556587.1:0-1198 GCF_001515605.1 Sinocyclocheilus anshuiensis | reverse complement strand
AGAGTGGCCTCACCAGCAGCTTAAACAAGCCATCATAAAGGAATTCTCAGACCCAGAGTCTGAACACGGACTGATCACTGCCCTAGACACCAAACAGGGCCGGCATGAAACTCCCCATGGTTACTACCACAGACTTCGACGAGCTTACTTCGGAGCTCGCAATTACCCTGGGATGGCGGAGGACACACCAGCTTCAAGAGCCTTTTCCTCAGCCAGACAACGTTGGATGGAGCAACGGGCCCACATGCCCAACAGCGAAACCTCTACCAACACAACTCGGGCACGCTCAAGTCGGTGCCGCCACAAGAGCAAAGCAACACCGTTAACATCATATTTCTAGTGATGTTCGTGCAAAACTGAGGGCTAACAACCACCTACTGCTCTCCTGCCATCATCACTAGGTCAGTCTGAAATTCTCTGAACACTACAGAATCTCCATAATAGTTCCCTGCAATCCCTGGAACCACCTGCACTCTCACCAGTGACAGTCTAACCCGACTGTTCCACATCGCGGGTACCACGGATAGCCTACTGGCTAACAACATCGACAAACAACCATCTTACCCAGACCAACTCACTTCAGGATGACAGGTGACACAGCCTCGACACCTGCTGCATAAGCTCGAGGACCCACACCTTGCTACAGCCTACATCACCACATCGCACCACTTGACAGCATCCACCACGGCACCACAACCACTCCTGGAGGCACCAACAGCCAGAGAGCCACCACTGTCTCCCAGCCGTGAGTGGCAACCTGACAGCATCCACCACGGCACCACAACCACTCCTGGAGGCACCAACAGCCAAAGAGCCACCACTGTCTCCCAGCCGTGAGTGGCAGGTGTGTGTTCGATTGTTCTGCACCTTTGACCTCGCTCGTTGTTGTCTATTCTACGGACAACAACGCCCGAAAAGGGGGAGTTTGTAGCGTCTGGACCAATCAGACAAACCATTTTTCATTAGATTTAACAAATCAGTTATTCATTAGATTAACAAATAGTCACAGAGCCCTCACCCGATAAACCTACTGGGTGCCAGGATGTCTGCGAACGACACCAGGCCCCTGGTCACCATGGCAACCAATGCTGATATCACTGGTTTTATTGCCCAAAGTAATGTGGGTAGAGAAACTCACTCATTTTCCTCCTAGGAAAGACACATAAGGCCCAGAGAAATGGACTGTTCTCTAATTAAT
>NW_015556586.1:0-1379 GCF_001515605.1 Sinocyclocheilus anshuiensis | reverse complement strand
CAGTTCTGTCTCAGAGATCATCTTCAGACGAGAAAATACATCCCTACTCTTTTCTTTCCCATCGTTTAACCCCCGCGGAACGGAACTACGACATCGGGAATAGCGGGCGCTGGAGGAGTGGTGCATTTACTAGCTGTCAAGCTGGCGCTGGAGGAGTGGCGTCACTGGTTAGAGGGAGCGGGGGTTCCGTTTATCGTTTGGACTGACCATAAGAATCTGGAGTATATCCGCACCGCCAAGAGAATAAATTCCAGGCAGGCTCGCTGGGCATTATTTTTTGGACGTCTCAGGTTTACCATTTCTTGTCGCCCGGGCTCTAAGAATGGTAAACCTGACGCGCTGTCGCGAATCTTTGAGGCTGAGCCTAGTCCCACCCTCCCCGTCGCTATTCTGCGTCCCGAACGGGTTGTGGTGGCGGTCACCTGGGGGGTGGAGTCCAAGGTCCGCACGGCGCTACGCGACGCTTCTGTTCCCGCGGGATGCCCAGAGGGTCTGCTCTTCGTGCCCGAGTCAGTCCGAACTAGCGTCCTACAGTGGGGCCACTCTTCTAGCCTAGCTTGCCACCCTGGAGCGACTCGCACTTGTAGGTTAATCAAGCAACGGTTTTGGTGGCCGTCTGTGGCGCGGGATGCTCGACGGTTACCTGTCCGATTTGTGCTGCAGGTAAGGGCTCCAATCGACCCCCAGCAGGGCTACTCCAGCCGTTGTCGGGCCCTTCTCGGCCCTGGTCACACATAGCGATGGACTTCGTCACCGGCCTACCCCCATCTAGTGGCATGACGGTAGTCCTCACTGTGGTGGACAGGTTCTCTAAGGCAGCTCATTTCATTCCCCTCCCCAAATTACCCTCAGCGAGGGAGACAGCAACTGTTGTCTTAGATCACGTTTTCCGTATTCATGGCCTCCCGGTTAACGTGGTTTCTGACAGGGGTCCCCAGTTTGTGTCTAACGACGATTGTCTTAGATAACGTTTTCCGCATTCATGGCCTCCCGGTGAACGTGGTTTCTGACAGGGGTCGCCAGTTTGTGTCTAAGTTTTGGACAGAGTTCTGTCGACAACTGAGCCTATCCTCCGGATATCACCCGCAGACTAACGGTCAGGCCAAGCGTGCCAACCAGGATTTGGAGAGTGTTCTGCGCTGTGTGGCATCTGCTTAACCATCATCTTGGAGTTCCAGGTTAACCATGGTCGAGTACGCACATAACTCCCTCCCGGTCTCGTCTACGGGTTTATCTCCCTTCCAGTGCTGTTTAGGCTACCAGCCACCATTATTCCCCTCCCAAGAATCCGATGCCGTTGTTCCTTCCGCGTAAACTGCCCTCACGTAAACGGAGACCCAAATTTGTTGGACCGTTTATGATCACTAAGGTGCTCAGTC
>NW_015556585.1:0-2414 GCF_001515605.1 Sinocyclocheilus anshuiensis | reverse complement strand
ATATCGGAAGGGCAACAGGAGGAGGAGCCTCAGCAACAACAACAAGAAGTTCAACAATAAGCCCCAAGATCGAGCCCAAACACTAAGTGATGAAATGAGGCAACTGAGGGACGCAGTCATTCAAAACCGTTTAGTTCTTGATATGCTTACGGCAGAAAGGGGCGGAGTGTGTAAGATGCTGGGGGTATCTTGTTGTTTTAACATTCCTGATTACAGTGATAATATAACCAACATAATTGAACACATGAGAGAGGCCGCAAGAGAACCTGAGCGAACTGACAACCTGTGGGCCGGGTGGATTATGTCTTTGTGGGGAGGATGGATGTACTGGATAATTCAAACTGTTCTGCCAATTGTAGTGATAGGAATTCTGATTCTGTTTTGCTTGCCATGCATTATGAGGTGTATTTCCAGCTCAGTACAGAGATTGGTCAGGGCTGGGACGCCCATACAAGCAGTAAAACTGACCGCTTATCCGACAGATAGTGAACAAAAAAGTGATGATTATGAGAGTGACGAGAGTGATGACATTTACACAGAAATGTGAAGAATGATCAGGTATATGAAAGTCAGACATGAGGAGTATAACTGTGATGAAAATGACTTGAAATAATTATAATCATGTATGAGTTTGCTTATAATTGAACACATGAGAGAGGCCGCAAGAGAACCTGAGCGAACTGACAACCTGTGGGCCGGGTGGATTATGTCTTTGTGGGGAGGATGGATGTACTGGATAATTCAAACTGTTCTGCCAATTGTAGTGATAGGAATTCTGATTCTGTTTTGCTTGCCATGCATTATGAGGTTTATTTCCAGCTCAGTACAGAGATTGGTCAGGGCTGGGACATCCATACAAGCAGTAAAACTGACCGCTTATCTGACAGATAGTGAACACAAATGTGATGATTATGAGAGTGACGAGAGTGATGACATTTACACAGAAATGTGAAGAATGATCAGGTATACGAAAGTCAGACATGAGGAGTATAACTGTGAGGAAATGACTTGAAATAATTATAATCATGTATGAGTTTGCTTAGAATTAGAAACAAGCGTGTTTTTTTTTTTTGTTTGTTTTTTAAAAGTTGTTATAATCAAAACTAATGTTAATGAATGCAAATCGTTTATCAGAGAATGATAAAGAGGAGGAATTGTTGTAGAAAAATTTATGTTTTACTCTTTCTTTTCCTACTTTCTCTCTCAAAATGTATACATGTCACCTGAAATGCAACAAGACATCACAAAGTAAAACAGAGAGCCTTTGAAGTCTTTAGTGATCAGGAAAGACAGAAGGGTTAGTCATAAATAAAGACCTTTTGACCTCACGGGTGTGAAAGGCACACAAACACACAGTAAGAACAAATGATCAGAAAGAGCCTTTGAACTCTTTAGTGCAGGAAAGACAGAGGGGTTGTTGACCTCACAGATGTGAAGATAATAAAAACCCAGGGGGTTAGGAGAACCGTTGTTTTCCCTGAAAACAACGGTTTGGCTTACGGGGTTAAGTGGAAGATTACAGAGAAAGAACCTTGTAAGAAGTGGGGGGGGTGATAACAGTATAATAAGGCGTTTTGTTTCGATGTGATTTCAGGTCTGTTGTGCGCTCAGGGTGGCTGCTGAGGCATTGTAACATACCTCTTTAAGGAAAATAAACTTCTTTCCTTAAATATAATTTGATTCCTTTTCTCTTACACTGTGATGCTATTTGTTAATAATAATAATTGTTTTTGCCACAACAATTTGGTGTCAGAATCGGAATCTCACGGCGGTTTCTTCTGGTCCTGAGCGGATTTGACGAAGTGATCATCTCAGAGCACCAGGCTCTGGTCTTACCTCGAAAATTGAGAGAGAAGAGCCAAAACTGCTTTCAGGGCCAGAGTGACTCGGCTGAGATCAGAAAGGACCCGGTGGCAGTAAAAGCATCTCGGGTAAGAGACTGTAAATTGTTTATTTTGTGTGGTGTAATTCGATATGACTGTGAGTGAACCATAGTGGCTGAGACTATCTCTTTGGTGCGAGCAGAGAAGGTTTTCGAGGGGTAAATTGTAACCTGAGGAAGTCAAGTCAATTTTATACCGAAAACTAGCTCGTAGGTGGACGGAAGAGCCACAGCTGATTAGGTGAACTAGAATCAATCGAGCGCTGGAAAGCACTCACGGGAAGATTTTGAGTAAGCCGTAATTACAGAGCATTTTTGCTAACCTTGCCGATTTGAGGTGACAAAATCGGATCTGTTGAAGACGTTTAACAGATTATTAGACGTGCGTCGAAGGAAAATCCAGAAGACATAGAAATCAGCCAATATGGGATCACCAAACAGCAAGCTAGCTAATTTTTATACACCAGTTTTCGGTCAAATGAAAAAAAATTATGGGCATAAGTGTATGCTAGACATAGAAAAGCTGATCAAA
>NW_015556584.1:0-1242 GCF_001515605.1 Sinocyclocheilus anshuiensis | reverse complement strand
GGCTGTTAGCAGTAAGATGAGCTAGTTCATGGCTACAAGACTCTGGGTTAGTTGTAACATCAATGAAACATGTTATTACTAATTCCAAGCAATTTTTTTTGTTTGATTTGTAACATCAATGAAACATGTTATTACTAATTCCAAGCAATTTTTTTTGTTTTATTTGCATGTTTTCTTTGAATTTCTGTATGCCTAGGTCTTGGAAGAGAAAGACAAACTGAGGGGTGTCTCTCAAAGTTCAAGTGTTTAAGTTAAATTTTATTATGGCCAATTACTATGACTTCAGCTGCACCGGGCACTTTATCACCAACGCCGTCCTGTACGGCTCTTTAACTGACCAAAAGTGCAGTCAGTTGCGGCTCTCATTATCCCCTAACAGTGTAATTTACGACGCTTTAAACCACAGAAAACGCCATCAATTGCGGCGCTCTTTACCACCTATAACGCTGTCAACTTCGGCGGTTTAAACATAAAAGACGCCGTAAATTGTAGCGCTCTTTATAAAGTATAACAACGTCAATTTCGGTGTTTTAAACGTCCAAAAATGTCATCGATTGCGGTGCTCTTTAACGCTGTCCATTTCAGCATTGTAAACTGCAGAAAACGCAGTCAATTTCGCTCTTTATAAAATATAACATCCAATTGCTCTTTTACGGAAGCCCTGAACTGCAGTGTGAAAAAATTTCAAGGTAGGAGAAAAAGAGCTTAAGTCCTAAGAATTTTTTTATCTTTCACCTTTTTTTCTCTCCAAAAACGTTTTTTTCTCCTCTCTAACAAAAACTTTGTTCTCCCTCTTCAAAAACTTTTTTCGATTTACAAACTTTTTTTCTCTTCAAAAACTTTTCTTTTCTCACTCACAAATGTATTTTCTCTCTCAAATTTTTTTGGTCTCTCTCCGATTCAACACGAGTGAAAAAAAAGATGGCTAACTAACGTTAGCATGTATGGTGACCTGGAAGGGATATGTTCGGTTAATTTACGGTAAACGGGAAGGGACATTATCAAGTTCACTTAGGCTAGTTTTGTCGCGGACATGTTCATTTTGTCAAGGGAATGAAATCATTATTTCATGGTCAAGCGATGTGAAGTCGTGGAGTCCCAAGCCTATGTTGAATATGTTTTTCAACGGCTCTGTGTTGAGGGAACGACATCTATTCTCGTGGCCAAGAGAAACAAATGCGTAACTCGTGGCAACACGTAAACAAACCTGCGTGATCATGGCAACCTGGGATTATCAGAAAT
>NW_015556583.1:705-941 GCF_001515605.1 Sinocyclocheilus anshuiensis | reverse complement strand
ATATATATATATATATATGTTTTTGTTTTGTTTTTTTTTTCTGTCCCCCTCACTTCTGAAATGATGGCTACGCCCCTGGGCCCAACTGAATTTAGAGCAGGCAATGACATTAAAATGTGACATCATGTCCCTTGTGTCACATAAAAAAATATATATATATTGGTGCACTGCCTTAAAGGGTTAGTTCACCCAAAAATGAAAATTAGCCCATGAATTACTCACCCTCAAGGCATCCT
>NW_015556583.1:0-282 GCF_001515605.1 Sinocyclocheilus anshuiensis | reverse complement strand
CGCACACGGAAGCGCAGGGGAGAGATCAAAACAAAACAACGGTCACTAATTAGAAGAACAAAACGAGGATTTGTAAAGAAGAATGTCAGAGGATTTACATATAAGCCAAGAGGAGACTGGTTTTCCTTTGCTAAAGTAAGGAAACTTTGCTCCTGTTACAAACTTTGGTTTTCACGAGACTCACCGGCGCATACGCTGCGCTGACCTCATACGTCATTCCCCCGGAACTGCTTCCATTGTACAACTGCTGGCGCAAGCTACATTAAAGTGATTATTACATTT
>NW_015556582.1:0-2769 GCF_001515605.1 Sinocyclocheilus anshuiensis | reverse complement strand
AATGTTGGAAAAAAGGAGTTTTCAAGAAGGCAAATAGTGGGACATATATATGTAAAACAAGAATTGATTATGTCGTGAATTTTCTATATGTAAAACAAGAACTGATTATGTGTTGTGTACAAGAAATGTGGGGAATTTTATTGAAAAAATCAGATATGAAGAAACTAGTTTTAGTGATCATAAGTTTTTACGTTTTAAAATAGATTGGAGTAATATGCAAAGGGGACCGGGAGTATGGATCTTAAATACAGAGATTTTAAAGAATGAAGACTATGTTTCAAAGGTTAAAGAGATTATGGAAAAGGAAAAGGAAAATGAAACGTATGATGAGGATAAGAGAATATGGTGGGAGAACGTAAAGTTTTTAATAAAAAAATGTTCGATGAAGTATTGTAGTATTATGCGGCAATGCAGAATATTCAAAGAAAGAGAACTAAAGGAAAGCTTGGAAATGGAACTGAATAAAGAAAATAAAGACATACAAAAGATAAAGGAAGTGGAGGAATTTTATCAAATGGATTGAGATTTTATATAATGGTGCATTAACAAGGATAAAATGTAATGGGTTTTTAACAGACTGTTTTAAAATCACAAGATCAATTAGGCAGGGTTGTCCGCTTTCAGCTTTACTCTATTCGCTTGTATCGGAACCTTTGGGATTGGCTATAAAACAAAAAGAAGAAATAATAGGGATAAAAATGTAAGAAAACAATGCTGAAGGGAAGGTTTTTCAATATGCCGATGACACAACGATAATTGTAAAAGGAAAAGATAGTGTCAAAGAAGTTATGAATGTTGTAAAAGATTTTTGTAAAGGATCTGGAAGTAAAATAAATGAGGAGAAAACAGTATATATGAGATTTGGTAAAGTTGTGGTTTTAATGGATTGTTTTAACTTCAAGGAAGTGGAACAAATTAAGATTTTAGGAATTTTAATAGGGAAAAACGAGAGGAACGTAAGAGATGAAATGTGGGAGTAGGGCTGCACGATAAATCGCATGCGATATTTAACGCGCATCTTATCAGTGAAGGCGGTTCTGTAATCAGCGGTAAATCTCCATCACCTGCGGGCTTTTCACATTGAGCAGCATTAACTACACAGAGCCGTTGTCCACTAACGAGCTGCGCAAAACCACGTTCATATTCGCGCAATTTTTTGCGCAGCTCCTTAGTAAACAACGGCTCTATGTAGTTAATGCTGCTCAATGTGAAAGCCCGCAGGTGATGGAGATTTACCGCTGATTACAGAACCGGCTTCACTGATAAGATGCGCGTTAAATATCGCGTGCGATTTATCATGCAGCCCTATGTGGGAGGAACTAGTAACAGATATAGAGAGAAGGTTACATTTTTGGAAATTGAGAACATTAAACCTGAAGGGGAAGGTTTTAATATTGAATGTTTTAATGGTTTCTAAGCTTTGGTATGTTTTATATGTATCTGAGATGCCTGTGTGGACAGAAAAGAGGTTGAAGAAATGTTTTCTGGGCTTTTTATGGGCGGGAAAGCCAGCAAGAATAGCGTATAACACGATTTTAGGGACGGTAGAGAAGGGAGGCTTAGGTTTAATGGATGTGGAACAGAGAAAAAATGGTAGGAGAGTAAAAATAGTGAAGAAGTACCTACAAAAAGAGAGCAAAACTGAATGGAAAAAAACGATGAAATACTTTTTAAACAAATGTGGGAATTTTAAAATGGGGGATGGAATTTTATGGATGAAAACAAAAATTTGGATGACGGAAGGATTACCTGAGTTTTATAGAGAAATGTTTAGTGCCTGGGGAAAATTTTTAACGAAAATTGCATACAGTACACAAGGGAGAGAAAACATTTTAAATCAAACTCTGTTCTTAAATAACAACATTTTAAAACAAGAGAAAGAAATATTTTTTAAGAAATGGATGGAAGTGGGGATAACAAGAGTGAGAGATGTCTTGTATGAATTTAAAGATGGGTTTTTACTGCTACAATATGTTGTGGATGCGATGGACGAAGCAAAAGAAGAATACAGTAAGCAAGAAATAACAAACAAATATGAAATCATTAAAAATGCAATACCCAAAGAGTGGATTAAAAAAATTGAGAGTATGGAAGGAGAGTAAACAGAGGAAAATATTTATGTGAAACTGGGGGAAAAATTTTATGATTTTAAAGGATGTACTGTAAAAATGTTTTATTGTGTTTTTAGAGATGGTGTATTTAAAGAGCCGATTGTAAAAAAGTACTGGATGGAAAAATTCAACTATCTAAAAGAAGAATGTATATGGAGAAACATGAGGGGGAGGTGTGTGGAAACAAAGATGGAATGTTTGGAGTATTTTATAAGACATAAAGTGGTTTTTACTGAGACTATTTTAAGTAAAATAGGAATGGAACAACATGCGATATGTAAAGTGTGCCAGGAAAAAGAAGAGGGGATTTTACATCTGTTTTTATATTGTAAGGAATTGGAGGAATTTTTAAAGAAATGTAAATGTTTAGTTAAAGATTTGACTTGGGAGTGGGATGAAAATATAATGGATTTTAACAGAGTGGTGATGTTTGGATGGGAAAAGAAGTGTCAAAACAAGGCATTTATTAATCTGTTTGTAATGCTTATGAAAAGTGCGATATGGGAGAGAAGAACGGTGGCTAAAAAGGAAAAAACTGTTTTGGATATTTGGACTGTTTTTAAAAGGAAAACAGAAGTATACATGGAAAGGCTATATATGTATTTTAAAAGTGAAAATATGTTGGATGCATTTTATGTCGTTTTTACATCAAATGTTT
>NW_015556581.1:670-1192 GCF_001515605.1 Sinocyclocheilus anshuiensis | reverse complement strand
GAAGGCAGCGTTCCGCGTCTTCAGGAGTCCGTAGACCTCTCCTGTCATCCACGGCTTCTGGTTGGCCCGGACAGTGATGGTCTTTGTAAACATAAGGAGAGCAAGAGATTGATTGTTAGAGTCAGTTTATTTTTAATTAATACTATAGTAGTTCAGTTTCCTTTACATCTTTAACTAGCCGTTAATTTATCAATTGAATGGGTGACCTATCCTCATTAATCATGCAAACATTTCCCCCCCCTGAGAGAATTGGCAGGAGCCGCCACTGTATGCAAGTGTTCGTTTCGCGGCATTCTGAAGCCTCAAAATACAGGCGGTTCCACAGTATTTTCCATATAAATATTAAAACAAATATTCTCCCATGCGGTACTGAGCTGAACTTATATGGAGAAAGATAAAAATACAGTTTGTATGTATTATTTGAACCCAGTGTTGCGATAGAGACCGTTCAAAAAGAGCGCGAGACGGAACACAACAGATCACTGTATGGATTTAGAACGGCGGGAATTTAAAAAAAATTAA
>NW_015556581.1:0-126 GCF_001515605.1 Sinocyclocheilus anshuiensis | reverse complement strand
CATTTGTTGCATCCAGTGGGGACATAATTACAGATTATAATGACTTATGCTGTCTTTTTACGTGCTGCGTTGCATCGCGCAGCGTAAACATAACACCATGTCTGCATTTGTGATCGGAGAAATGAC
>NW_015556580.1:1553-1933 GCF_001515605.1 Sinocyclocheilus anshuiensis | reverse complement strand
TTGATGAAATAGGAGTTTCGCTGTCAAGCACGGAAAGGTTGGAGAGGGTTGGATGGAGTTTGGGGTTGAATAGAAGTTATTGTGAAGTTGTGTTCCAAGCATCTCAGGAAACCACAAAAAGCCAGTATGAACATAGCGTCGAGTCTACGAGCGGTATGGAGTGAGTGGTACCCTGTGCGGAGAATGTGGATACATTTAGAAAGGATGTCGAAAGTTATCGGCTGTCTAGCATCTGGGTTTGGAGGATGAGAGCACTGAATTCCTTTGATCAAAAGAGATGTTTGAGAATTGTTTATTTCAGGAGAGGGGGCACCGTAGATTAATTTGTGAAAAAAATTGGATGCTGCTTAGATAACCTTTGATTGACCGGGCTTGGAGGT
>NW_015556580.1:0-1352 GCF_001515605.1 Sinocyclocheilus anshuiensis | reverse complement strand
GGAAAGCTTTAAATCATCTTCAAGCAGTTAGATAAGATTGGATGGTTCTGGGTGAAACTGCTTGGAGGATCGAACTGAGTGACGCGTTGAGGAGGTTTTAAGGGATGCGTTATGGGAATACGAGTTGCGAACAGTGAGGTACTGGGGTTGGCGATGGGTCCGCCCCCGGAGCCAGCGCTCTGAATTTCTGTGAGAATCTGAGACTTGATGGTATTAGGCATGGGGGGTGGTTCCTGAGCTGCAACATTCGGTGGGGTAAGTGGTGGGACTGCTGTGAATGAAGTGTACAGAGGATTAGATTGGAGAGAAGGGTTAGAAGGAAAAATAAGGAGGGGCCGTAACCTTTTGCGGAGGCAGCCTCACGCACGGATTAGCCTCTGGTGCTTAGGGAAGCACGTAGGAAGAGGTAGAAGGAAATGAGGGAGGAGGCCAGTAAGCTTGCGTTGCTGGCTGATGCTGCCCTGCTTGGACGTCTGCAGCAGGGGCTGCTGGCCATTGATAGGAAAAAGGAGTAGCGGAAGGGTAAGAGTAAGGTGGCTGAGCTTGAATGGCTAGCGGAGGCAGCCTCACGCTAACGTCTGCCGCCGGAGGTAGAAAGGAGGGGGAAGGATAGGAGTTTGGGAAGCTACACCAGCAGGCAACATTGCGTGCAGCTCTGTAGCTGAAAGCGCCGCAGTGATTGGTTGAGAAGAGGAGTGAGGCAGTGCAGTGTGAGGAGCAGCCGAGTCTGGGGCGCGGCCCAGGCTTGCTGACGGCCTGCTGCGTCTTGAAGCTCGAGGGGAGCCGGAACTTCATCTGGAAGACAACCTAATTTTGAATGAAGTAGGGAGCTATGAGGAAGAGGTGCATGGGCTGCAATTGTCAGCCGAAGCAGCCTGACGTTTAAATTGGCTTCCGGGTTAGTGTCTGCTATGGGAGCTGGAGGCCACTAAAAAGAAAATAGGGGTCATTAGAAATGGGAGGAAAAGCCTGAGATGTGTGGGCCTGAGTTGCAAGCAGAGGCAGCCTCACGCTAGTGTGTGCTATAGGAGCTGAAAGCCACTGAAAAGGAAAGAGAATTACAAGTAACAGGAGGAAAGACTGAGATGTGAGGGCATATGTTGCAAGCGTAAGCAGCTTTGTGCTTGTTTCAGCTGCTGTAGCTGTAGGCCACGGGGCTTGTGATATTTGGGGGGGAAATGCTGGAGAGCCTGTGCAGCCTGCACAGCTTGCAGAGGCAGCCTCATGCTAGTGTGTGCTATAAAAGCTGGAGGCCACTGAAAAGGAAAAGGATTAGAAGTGACAGGAAGAAAGACTGAGATGTGAGAGCATGTGTTGCAAGCGTAAGCAGCTTTGCGCTTGTTTCAGATGCT
>NW_015556579.1:0-547 GCF_001515605.1 Sinocyclocheilus anshuiensis | reverse complement strand
AGGTGAAAGCCACACAACTTCCTCCACATAGACCTGGGGACTGTGTCATCGATCTCCTGCCTAACACACAACCCCCCAAGAGTAAAGCATATCCACTTTCCAGAAACGGAAGTCAAGCCATGGAAGAGTATGTGGATGCTTTCCAGAAACGAAAGTCAAGCCATGGAGGAGTATGTGGATGAAGCCTTGAAATCCGGTTTCATCCGACCATCAACTTCCCCAGCAGCTGCAGGATTCTTCTTTGTGGAGAAGAAAGATGGCGGACTAAGACCATGTATTGATTATAGAGGACTGAATACTATTACTGTTAAGTTTCGCTATCCCCTTCCGTTAGTCCCATCAGCACTAGAACAACTCCGAGAAGCCAAGATCTACACCAAGCTCGACCTTCGTAGTGCTTATAATCTCATCAGAATCAAAGAAGGGGATGAATGGAAAACAGCTTTTCTCACCACTAGGGGGCACTATGAATATCAGGTAATTCCGTATGGGCTGGCCAACCCTCCCGCTGTATTCCAATCTTTCATAAATGAAATCTTCAAGGACC
>NW_015556578.1:0-518 GCF_001515605.1 Sinocyclocheilus anshuiensis | reverse complement strand
AAAAGCATCATATGACCCCTTTAAAATATTCCATGTCCCTCTGAGCTGCATTATACAGCGTGTAAATACAGCCCAAATGCAGGAATTTTACTCAAAAGTTGCTGCACAATTTTAGAGAAATGTTGTGTGTTTTATACACATACCTCTAATGACCGAGAACAGTGCAATCTTTTCAAATGCCTCTTTCTGCAGTGGACCACCCCCCTTCATGTTGAATTTGGACATGAGGGAATTTTTTAAAACCCTAAAATATAATACAGATTGAGGTGGTTAACAATTGTGGACAAAGTTTGACATTTAAAAATGACCAGTAAAGGAATTCTTTTTTAAATTTCAAATACAAAAGTGTTGTAACTTATTGAGTATTGACACCACAATGTTTGATTAACCCTTTCAGCGGTGAGTTTAAAATATTCTAGCTGTCCCCCCAGAGTGAGTTTTTTTAAGGCGACCGTTATTTTAGAACGCTTCCTCTTACTGTTTCCATGGCGACGCGTCATGCTTGTCACGTGACACAC
>NW_015556577.1:0-544 GCF_001515605.1 Sinocyclocheilus anshuiensis | reverse complement strand
GTGCGCATCACGCGCTCAAACTCATCAAAAGTCAACAAGTTCAACCAAAAGGGTCTGGCTTCAGCTTGGCGCTTGCACTCCTGGGACTGGAGAGGAAAGAATTGTTCTTCAATCAAGGAATTGAGGCTTTGATGGTGGATTAAGCTTTTTTTGTACACGACCAGAGGTAAGTGAGACTTGCGCTCTAATTGCCAAGAAGTGTAAGTGAGACGGATTAGACCGTCAGAGCCACGTGAACTCCATTTCACTGCATTCCAAAGTTCAAGTTTGGTGAACTCTGACCTGCGAATTCGCATCACGTGAAGACGTGTCACCAGTAGAAGATCGATACGTCGGTACAGAAATTCAAAAATGGAGGAAGCGCTAATTTTAGCCATAGTGCAGCGTCCTATTTTATATAATACATCTTTAAAAGATTATAAAAATCAAATAAAAAAAGAAGCTGTATGGTTCGCGGTGTCAATGGAAACAGGAACAGAGGATATATATAGAAAGAGAAAGTACAATATAATTACTATACACAAGTGTATTATTATTAAATTAC
>NW_015556576.1:0-504 GCF_001515605.1 Sinocyclocheilus anshuiensis | reverse complement strand
AGAGAGGATGACACTACAGAGGAAAGATGGAAGGGTGAAAGGCAGCATAGGTTTTGAGAGAAAGGGAAGTTGTTAAGAGAGAGCAGCAGGGGTTGCGGTGTCTTCTGGATGAATCCAGGTCTCAGTCAAGCCCGAGATACTAAGAGTAGACTGAGAAGCAATGGCCAGAATGAAGTTTGTTGACAGCTGACTGACAGTTCCAGAGACCCACAGAAAATGAGAGATGCAGCAGAAGAGGTGCAGATAGGATGCAGTTTAGCAAGATTGCATTGCTGTCTGCGTGTGATGTTCGAGTGTTGTTGAGAAAGAACAAGAATGTATTGGAAATATACTACCGCCTACACTCTAAAAAATGCTGGATTAAATACATCCCAGCGCTGGGTAAAATGTGGACAAACCCAGCGATTGGGTTGTTTTGACCCAGCGGTTGGGTTACTGCTCAGAAGGCTGGGTTAAACATTTAACTCAACTGTTGGTTGAAAACAACCCAATCGCTGGGTTTGT
>NW_015556575.1:0-1414 GCF_001515605.1 Sinocyclocheilus anshuiensis | reverse complement strand
TGAAGGTATCCATTATCACCGTGCGTGTGCATTAACTCCGCCCACACTGCTTCTGATGACATTGCTCGTGTTTTATTTTTTTTTTCCACCTTGTTTAAAATTACCGACTCACACTTTTCTCATCCTAATTTTACAAGTTGAAAGTTATAAAACAACACACGCACATCGCTGACTGACTCTGATAACAGCCGGGTGTTCTCCGAGTCCGATCGATCGGGTATTACACACAATGTTAAACAGACCCGGGACCTGAAGTAATAGATTGGGACAATGGTCAGCCGACCCGGACCCGGCTGACCATTTAAAATATAGCCCCGAACCCGTACGGATCCCGGGTCGGGTCCTCGGGTCTCGGGTCCTCCGTGTAGACCTATAGTCTGGAGCCCTGCAATGGAAAGTAGACACTTGTGTTACAAAATCTTCAAATTATTATTTTTTTTAAATATTATAGACACAAACTCCATGTTTCCATAGGGAGAACTATTAAATATATTTGTATGTTTGTTCAGCTACACAATTATCTAACATACATAAACCTGTCCACCTTGGATTCCTTGCGATTCAGAAATTCTTTTGAGTACCATAGGTACGGGATGGGACACGGGGTTTGGGGGGGGATTCATATATTCCTATATAGCTACATTATTACCTGAAGCTACTAGATGGCTAACGTCAAAATTGTAATCCACATTTGATAGTAGGAAAAATACTATGGAAGTCTGTTCAACTGTTTGGTTACATTCCTCAAATGAACATTTATCATAACATCATGGTGTTTTCTGTGAATGAGTGAGAAGGATGATATTTACATCATTTTGTAGCAAAAACTCTAGGCTAGCACATCCAGTTCTCAAAAGTCTTGTGAACAAATGTTCTGTACGTGTTTTACGGCCTTATTTCAGTGACTTAATTTTACTTTTTCACTAACCACGCATAAAGGTAGTTGTTTTCTCAAAAACACAATCATGTAAGCTACATTCATGCTGCTCATGTATTATTGTAGCTCAGTTTGTGCTGATTACAGTGTAGACTTGTGCCGGTATTCGGTAATGCGATATATCACGGTAATGACTATGCACGATATTGTTATCGTGGGCACTTCTAAATACCGTGAATAATTATATATATAACAAATTATTCAGAATTTTGAATGCATTTTAAGAATACTTTTCCCATCAACTGGTCAAAATGCACAACACCGCTGTATGCTGCGTGAAAGACGCGTGCACACTCTGATGTAAACAAGCGCGGACGAGAAGCACATGGCGGAACATGGGAGAGATGCTCTGGATGAAAGCGCACTTTCACTCTCTGACAGCAGATGGTGCTAAACTGCAGAAATAATAATAAGAAGAATAATAAGAATAAGAATTCATTTAAATGCAGCCGTTACCCCGGAAACCCTGTAAACAAA
>NW_015556574.1:511-1241 GCF_001515605.1 Sinocyclocheilus anshuiensis | reverse complement strand
ATATATATAGTTTATATATATACTAGTATATATAGTTTATATAATAGTTTATATGCATACTAGGTATGGGAAGATTCACCAATTCGCATCGGTGCATCGGCATAAAAGTTAATGATGCGATGTATCTAGTGGATGCGCTATACTTTTATTATTTAGAAAGTGACCAATATTTTATATGTAGATTGATTTCTCCTCTCTTAACTGTTTCTCAAGCGTCTTCTAGCTCTCATCACCGCTGCTGCTGTGTGAATCTGACGAATCACAAAGACTACAGAGACCCGAGGCCTGTTTCATAAAAGACGCTAAGAAAAGCAGGGATTAAAGTCAATCGGGGCTAAAGCGGTTCTATAAACGACTATTTAAGTTCAGACAATCTCACTAATTTGTGCACGCTTATTCTTAAGCAGCCCTTAATGTCGATCATGGATCAAATCAACAGCGAATATATCTGTGCTGTTTAATGCATTTGAGACGTTCTGTTTTCCTCAGTGCATAACTGACATGTCACAGGTATATTTTTCATCTGTAAATGTCAGAAAGTCACGCAAACATATCCATTTTGCTGTCAGGAGTGAACGAGGCACGCGAGTGAACGAGCGCTGCTGTAACTAAACAGACTGAGCGCAATCAAATAGGAGCGCAATAATTCTGAGTAAAATACATTTTGCTAAAATATTTGTTGTTGGACATTAAATGTGTCTTTTGTAGAATTTTAAACCTACATATAAGT
>NW_015556574.1:0-386 GCF_001515605.1 Sinocyclocheilus anshuiensis | reverse complement strand
ACTTTACAGCTTTAAAATAATTGACTTTTGAATATATTACATATATTTAGGAGCAAAATCATTTTCCAAAATTTGTTTTCTTCATCTGACCTTTGAACTTTTTTTAGGGTTCCGTCATTTATAACTGACGTTGTCCCATTAGGGTAAATTATTATCTATGGCAAATTGTCTGAAACTTCACACACAATCAAATGCTTTTTCACTATCTGAAAAGACGTGAAAAGGTCTTAATATTTCAAAAAACATTAAAAATCTTTATGAACATTACATTTTTTTCTTGTGCTGCTATATTTGATTTGGAACTTGCGCGTGAAAATGTCTAAAACTTGACACAAATTCGAATGCAATTTCACTGCCTGAAAACCATGTCTTAGTGTTTCAAAAGC
>NW_015556573.1:0-509 GCF_001515605.1 Sinocyclocheilus anshuiensis | reverse complement strand
AAAGGGACGGAGACGGTTAATATTACGCAAGTGGAAATATGCAGTTATTAATATTAATATTAATTTGAGTTTCAAAAGACAGTGTGCTATCCATTTCCACATGATATTATTAATTTGAGTTTCAAAGGATAGTGTGCTATCCATGATAACACCCAAACTTTTAACCTGAGAGGAAGGACAGATTGAATTATTGTCAATGTACAAGGAAAAACAATTAGATTTAGACAAAACAGATTTAGTGCTAACAAATAGGGCCTCAGTTTTGTTGCAATTTAACTTCAGGAAGTTAGCTGAAAGCCAATCTTTAATTTCAGCTAAACAGCTGGACAAAGATGGTGGAGGAAAAGAACCAGTGGGTTTGGCAGACAGGTAAAGTTGGGTGTCATCCGCATAACAATGAAAATGAATACCATGTTTCCTCAAAATATAACCAAGAGGGAGTATTTAAATAATGAAAAGAAGCAGGCCCAAAACAGAACCCTGGGGAACACCAGTGGTGACTGTAGATG
>NW_015556572.1:320-490 GCF_001515605.1 Sinocyclocheilus anshuiensis | reverse complement strand
CAAATTAAATAAAACTAAAAACTTAATAAAATACCTATACAGACAAAATAAATTCAGACATAATTTAATTAAAATTTTAATAAATAACAAATATAAATAATACAAATCAAATGACAGTAGTTTATCAGTAATCCTAAAAAATAACACTGCCAAACACACATGCTAAAAAA
>NW_015556572.1:0-197 GCF_001515605.1 Sinocyclocheilus anshuiensis | reverse complement strand
AGGAAAGAGGAGAAATAAAAAGCGATACTTATCCTTTGCCGGTGTCCCTGCCCGGTGGAGTCGCACGGTAGAGTCTATGGTCTTTACACTCTTCGGTCTTCACATGAGGAGGCCGTCACGCGACGGCTGCCACGGTAAACTAAGCTTTTTTCTACCCTTCTAACAAAATACTACATTAATTCAGCTGGACACACTTT
>NW_015556571.1:0-847 GCF_001515605.1 Sinocyclocheilus anshuiensis | reverse complement strand
TTCGGAACTATGAAGTACCGGCTGTAGAACCCGGACTGTCTCGCAAGAGGAGGGACCACCCCTCCTTCCTGGGCCCACCAGGTTGGGAAAGGCCCCGTTGAATTGAGGCGGAGGAGAACCGAACTGGATTCTGTATCCTCTCACTACAGTGTGCAGGACCCACTGAGACACGTTTGGCAGTAGTTTCCACGCTGCCAAAAAGTCTACTAAGGGAATCAGTCTCTCGAGACTGATCTCTGGTGTAATGCGAGCAGCCAGCTCGGTGCCCTGTAACGGCGAACCGGCAGGGAACAACCGAACCTGCTGCTCTAGAGACCTCCGCGGAGGTGGCAAGCCCCTTAGCACCGCTACGTTGCCGGGCGGTGACTGAGAGTGGTGCTCACGGGAGACCGCTGTGCCCTGTAACACCGGCAGGGTTAGCAGATCGATCTCCTGAGGGCACTGAGGCGAGACGGACACCGTTTAATGCGGTGTAACCCGCTGCACCCCAGAGGGGACTGCCCTCATTAGTCCTGGGCCAGTGGCGTCAGGACTTTTTGGCCGAGGACCTCTTAGTCTTAAGTACGGTCCGCAGATCCGGCTTAGACTTCGAGGCCCCCGACCTAGAGCGTCGCCTCGACCCACTGTCTCGACACGGGGGCGTACATGAGGCCACGCTCTGTTTTAGTACGTCCCTGTATGAGGAGACGGTACCCGGATGGGGCTGCTCACGCCCAGCAGCCCCCAGAGCTAGAGAGTGGCGAGGGAGAAACCGCTGGAACGCCGCCGCCTGTTTACGGGACTCCTGGTACCTGTCGACGAACGAATTGACGGCGTCGCCAAACAGGCCAGAAGGCGCAAGCGGGGC
>NW_015556570.1:0-224 GCF_001515605.1 Sinocyclocheilus anshuiensis | reverse complement strand
GTTCTGCTCTCCAATATATTCACAAACACACTGAAAAAAATGTTTCATTCATCAAATTAAAAAAATTTAGGGTAATGATTCAGGTAATGAAAAATTTTTTTCAGTGAGGCCCGCAGAAGATGACCAAAAAAATCTCCCCACATAACGTATTCTTGAAAATCCAGACGAGACGAGACTGGTAAATGTTATCATCATGGAACTGTTCAGTCTATTATTGATTGTTA
>NW_015556569.1:0-793 GCF_001515605.1 Sinocyclocheilus anshuiensis | reverse complement strand
AACTATGCACCCTGAGCCAGTTGAAAATCAATGAAAATATGTGACAATTCAAGTCGGATGAGATGATAAACGAATTGCGATACTACTGGGGGGAGGGGGTTTATATTAATCTTCTGAGGGGAACTGCCACCTGCTGTCAGAGAGTGAGTTTGCATTCTCACTCAGCCCTTCTGCTGTTTTTGTTTTTAGTGCAGATTTTTAATGTAGTATAGTTTTACAAAGCTAAAGTCAGACCATTCTGTTTTTGCGTCAAATGTCTAATTTAAATCAAAAATGGCTCATGTTGCATGTACTAAATGCAGCATCTTTGTTTGGAATGTGATTAAAATGCAGTAGTTGCCTCTCGTTTTAAATGGAAAGAGCACTGGCAAAACTTTAACGTTTGTTTATATGAAGAGATTTATTTTTTGTATTATTTATTTATTTACTTTTTTAATTTGAGATTTGTTTTACATTTCAATTTAGTTTTGTTATTTGACATATTTCAAATATTCATTTCAGCATTTTGTCTGAGAAATAATAAAAGGACACCTTTTAATTTATAATTTGTCTTAAATCTCATTTTCTTACAGCAATCACGAGGAAATCGTATAGTGAAGTCCGTATCGTGACTTGTATTGCATTGTGAGCTGAGTGAATCGTTACATCACTATTGAGCATAACGCTTTAGAATGCTTACAGTAAAAAAAAAACACCTTTACTTGTTTGCGATGTCAAATTAACCAACAGTTCAGCTACTGAAAGACCAGCTTGAATACCAAGTTAGCTGGTGGATTAACATAACCAAGTTGTC
>NW_015556568.1:1040-1178 GCF_001515605.1 Sinocyclocheilus anshuiensis | reverse complement strand
CCCAGCAAACAGCCGCAGTAGTCAACTCAGAAGGAAACAGCTGAGGAAGAGAAGGAGAAGAAGAGAGAAAAGTTTTGCTTCCAATGTTAAGAAAAATGACAGGGTGGTGGCGCTGTTAAATTGATACACCTAGGGGGT
>NW_015556568.1:578-989 GCF_001515605.1 Sinocyclocheilus anshuiensis | reverse complement strand
GGGTTGGTTTTGCTGTGTTAGCAGGATAAAACCAACTTAACCTAAGTACTGAGGAAATCCTAATTTTCCTTTTGGGGTTTTGCCACTAACAGGCTTAAGCCAAACGGGCAAACTTAGGAAAATTTTGCTGAGTGAATTAAATAACTGAAAGGGAGAGGAAAGAAGGCCAATTGCAAATTAAATTAGAATTTCAGGTTAGAAATGGTATTTCCTGGTTAAAATTGAATGATGTTATTATTAAAATTGATGAGAGTAATTAAAAATTACGATTAATCAATCAATATCTTGAAGCAGGATAACCCAAACCCTAATGCTAACCATGAAATTAAAATGTTATTGCCTTATTGACGGTTAAGGATTAAAATTTTGATGATGTTTGTCATTAAAATTAGCAACGCAATTATAGCTGAC
>NW_015556568.1:0-537 GCF_001515605.1 Sinocyclocheilus anshuiensis | reverse complement strand
TATAGTTGAACTGATCAGCAAATATTGTGGCAATATGGAAACAGGACCCGTAATTAATTATTAAATGAAATTAAAATTCCAAATATGTAATTAATTATGAAATTAAATTAGAAACTTTGAATCCCTAAGGATAACAAGTTACTAATACTTGCTGATGTCATTACAACCATAAGAGCAATTCTAATTAAATTAATTCGTAAATACCCTAATTACTTACAAATGCCATTAAAGATTTCAGAGCCCTATTGATAGTCAATGATTAACTATCCTAGTGTTGTTGTTATTGGATTATGAGAGCACTCAAAATTAAATTAATCAGTAAATATTGTTGCTATGTGAAAGCAGGAACTGAAATTACTTTTGAAATGAAAATTCCAAATCTGTAATTAATTATGAAGTGAAATTAAAATTTCGAATCCATAATTATTTAAATTCGTAATATCTACTGATGTCATTAATATTATAAGAGCAGTCATAACTCAATTAATCCCGACGTAGCATTTAAGGTAAGAAGGCCTAGGCTGGCCAGGATTAATT
>NW_015556567.1:293-532 GCF_001515605.1 Sinocyclocheilus anshuiensis | reverse complement strand
CCACTGAAACAATTTCAGAGGCTCCTGGGGCATATGGCACCCGCAACCGCTGTCACGCCGCTCGGGTTGCTTCATATGAGACCGCTTCGGCATTGGCTTCACGACCGGGTCCCGAGATGGGTACTGGTCCGTACGGACAGCACTGCGACCGTTGCGTACATCAACCACCAAGGCGGTCTACGCTCCCGTCGCATGTCGCAACTCGCCCGCCATCTCCTCCTCTGGAGTCAGAAGCATTT
>NW_015556567.1:0-120 GCF_001515605.1 Sinocyclocheilus anshuiensis | reverse complement strand
CCTGTTTGCCTCCCCGGACACGTCCCATTGCCAGTTGTTTTACTCCCTGGCCGAGGCGGCACGGACGCACTGGCATGCAGCTGGCCTCGGGGCCTATGCAAATATGCGTTTCCCCCAGTG
>NW_015556566.1:0-991 GCF_001515605.1 Sinocyclocheilus anshuiensis | reverse complement strand
ACACAGTAATAACACAGTAATAATAGAAATTACTCGGGAATAACATATTAATAACACAGTGACAACAGAGAATAACACAGTAATAACACAGAAATCACACAGGAATAACACTGTGACAACAGAAATAACACAGGAATAACACAGTAATAACAGAAATAACTCAGGAATAACAAAGTAATAACAACGTAATAACACAGATATAACAAAGAAATAACACAGGAATAACAGAAATAATTCAGTAATAACACAGGAATAACACAAAATTAACACATTAATAAAACAGTAATAACACAGAAATAACACAGGAATAACACAGTAATAACAGAAATAACTCAGGAATAACAAAGTAATAACAACGTAATAACACAGATATAACAAAGAAATAACACAGGAATAACAGAAATAATTCAGTAATAACACAGGAATAACACAAAATTAACACATTAATAAAACAGTAATAACACAGAAATAACACAGGAATAACACAGTAATAACAGAAATTAATCGGGAATAACACAGCAATAACACAGGAATAACACATTAATAACACAGTAATAACAGAAATTAATCGGGAATAACACAGCAATAACACAGGAATAACACATTAATAACACAGTAATAACAGAAATTAATCGGGAATAACACAGCAATAACACAGGAATAACACATTAATAACACAGTAATAACAGAAATTAATCGGGAATAACACAGCAATAACACAGGAATAACACATTAATAACACAGTAATAACAGAAATAACAGAGGAATAACTCAGGAATAGCACAGTAATAACAAAGAAATAACACAGGAATAACACAGTAATACCACAGGAATAACACAGTGACAACAGAAATAACTCAGGAATAACAAAGTAATAACACAGATATAACAAAGGAGTAACACAGTAATAACACATAAATAATTCAGTAATACCACAGGAATAATACAGGAATAACACAGGAATAAGACAGGATTAACTCAGTAATAATAA
>NW_015556565.1:5496-5651 GCF_001515605.1 Sinocyclocheilus anshuiensis | reverse complement strand
TTCTCCTACCTCGAAATTAAGGTCTTTGCAGCTTGGACCACCTGCATACCAGAGAGCCATTTCAGCACAGATTGAACAAAAGCCTCTTTTTGTTTCCTCCCAGTTTTAGCTGGGGACCTTTCGCGTGTAAGGCGAACGTGATGACCACTACAATA
>NW_015556565.1:3600-4748 GCF_001515605.1 Sinocyclocheilus anshuiensis | reverse complement strand
AGCAGGAATTATTCTGGAACGTCACAAAGAGTTTAAGCATTCTCTCAAAAATAATACTCTGTTTCTGCTCAGCTTCGAACCGGGGACTTTTTGCGTTTTTGGCTAACGTGATGACCACTATACTACAGAAACTCAAAAAGTTTACTCTCGTGCTGTTTCTGGTAAAATTGATACTGTAAACCGCCCTGAACGCAGATTGACAATCTGAGTAAATCCCACACACAGTAGGACAGAGTTCATACGGTGTGGCAATCTGCTCAGAGTTCCTTAAAACCTTGCCTTCTCCTACCTCGAAATTAAGGTCTTTGCAGCTTGGACCACCTGCATACCAGAGAGCCATTTCAGCACAGATTGAACAAAAGCCTCTTTTTGTTTCCTCCCAGTTTTAGCTGGGGACCTTTCGCGTGTAAGGCGAACGTGATGACCACTACACTACAGAAACCTGTCGGAAAACCTCTTTTGCTTTAACACGTCTAGGCAGGCTTATCCTTATGTAGCGTTGCGTGAGAAAGCAACAGACCCCCGACTTAAGCAACCTTGGAAAAAGTCATCGTTGTTTCCGCCCAGTTTCAAACTGGGGACCTTTTGCGTGTAAGGCAAACGTGATCACCTCTACAATACGGAAACTTATCTGGAGAAAGCAGCCGCAAATCTCCTGGAACGTCGCAAAGAGTTTATGCATTCCCTCAAAAATAAAACTTTTTTTGCTCAGCTTCGAACTGAGGACCTTTTGCCTGTTAGGCTAATGTGACGACCACTACACTACAGAAACCTGTCTGAAAACCTCTTTTGCTTTAAGACCTCTAGGCAGGTGAAGCCTTTTGTAGCGTTAAGTTAGAATGCAACAGACCCCGACTTAAGCAACCTTGGAAAAAGTCATCTTTGTTTTCACCCAGTTTCGAGTTGGGGACCTTTCACATGTAGGGCAAACATGTTATCCGCTACACTAAGGAAAACTGCAGCAAGGATAGTGTCTGACCTCTCCATCAATCGCTTCTTGGAGCGCAACTCAAACTACAGATTGCATCGTGCTCTTCATTCTGCAAATACCTTCTATTTTTAGCGGCAAACCAAACATTTTTTCCAGTGCTCTGTGGGAATCGTCAGTAGTCGTTTCTTTTGTGCTGTTTTTTCATTTAATTAATTTT
>NW_015556565.1:1383-3387 GCF_001515605.1 Sinocyclocheilus anshuiensis | reverse complement strand
GGTTTTTCCCCTGCCTGTTTAAAAGTCTGTGCTGACCAACTGGCCCCAATCTTCACACAGATCTTCTACAGATCATTGGAGCTGTGTGAACTTCTTGCGAGTGAGCTGTATATTTTGAGGCTCTGATCACAGCAGAGCTACACTGGAAAGACAGCGCTTTTTTGTACGTGACGGGATCCAAACCCTGGACTTGCTCTCTTTAGTGCGGGGCCCAAACAAAGATCGCATCAGCTCCTCTAGCCCTATCAGCGACTCATGTGCTTTGAGCATTCTTACTGACTGCGCAAGCCAGCATCAACTTCCTGTGTTGATGGTATAGGGGTGAGCATTGCTGCCTTCCAAGCAGTTGAGCCGGATTCGATTCCCGGGAAACGTATTTCCTTTGGTTAGGGCTGAAGTCAAAGCAGAACTGCTTCTGTAACCTCTGGCTGCACCAAAACGTTTTGGAAGTGTCGTTCTGCAGCAGAAAAACACTAGCTCTCCCGGGTTCGATTCCCGGCCAACGCATTTCCTTTGGTTTGGGCTGAAGTCAAAGCAGAACTGCTTCTGTAACCTCTGGCTGCACCAAAACGTTTTGGAAGTGTCGTTCTGCAGCAGAAAAACACTAGCTCTCCCCGTCGTGGAATCGAACCCAAGTCTTCCGTGTGACAGGTGGAGATACTGTCCACTATACTAACGAGGAATTGCCCATGTATGAGTTCGCCCCCAGCCAACGCCACTGCACCGACAACACTAAACAAAGCGTGGCTTTTTCTTACGCTGACCCAGCCCTTACACCATAAAATACCGAATGGACCCATCATCAGCTGAAGTCGTTTCACTTTTGGAATGCTACACGTTAGAGGGGTCATTATATACTCTTTTATTTATTTAATTGTTTTCTCCAACTTCTCAGATGGAGGCAAGAGAAAGAGATTGCATTGCCTTCATTGGGCTTGTGGTTACGACCAAAGGGACTTTTGTGACATTTACTCCTCCCGTTTTCGAGTGAGGGGAGTGCGTGGAGACACTGCTCGAGTTTCTCTTCATTATCGCATAAATCTTTTGCCTTTTACTAAAGATTTCAGTGGAGGGTAATTTTTTGCGAGTGACCTGTATTTTTGGAGGCTCTGATCACAGCAGAGCTACACTGGAATGTCAAGAACAGCATGAGAAAGAGATTGCATTGCCTTTATTGGGCTTGTGGTTATTGGGTGACCGAAGGGACTTTTGTGACATTTACTCCTCTTGTTTGGAGTGAGGGGGTGACGAAATGCAAGTGGGCAGGTGTCGGCATGCTAGATTACGCTTGACGAGCGTAGTGGTTTACCACAGGGAGTGCACAGGCCCAAGGGCGTGGAGACACAGCTCGAGTTTTCTTCATTGTCGCATAAATCTTTCGCCTTTTACTAAATATTTCCGTGGAGGAGAACTGTTTGCGAGTGACCTGTGTTGTTGGAGGCTCTGCTCACGGCAGAGCTACACTGGAACGTCATGAACAGAGTGAATTTGGCCGACTGTCAACGCGGTGGGATGATGTGCAACTGGTCAACTTCTGTATTTGCAGCCTTTTTGGTTCCTGCGTCACATTTATTTAGCGAGCACGGAAAGACAGCGCTTTTTTGTACGTTACGGGATCCAAACCCTGGACTTGCTCTCTTTAGGGCCGGGCCCAAAAAAATATCGCATCAGCTCCTCTAGCCCTATCGGCGACTCATGTGCTTTGAGCGTTCTTACTGACCGCGCAAGCCGGCATTGTCCACCTGTGTTGGTGGTATAGTGGTGAGCATAGCTGCCTTCCGAGCAGTTGAGCCGGGTTCGATTCCTGGCCAACACATTTCTTTTTGTTTGGGCTGAAGTCAAAGCAGAACTGCGTCTGTAACCTCTGGTTGCACCAAAACCTTTTGGATGTGTCGTTCTGCAGCAGAAAAACAGCAGCTCTCCCCATCGGGGAATCAAACCCCAGTCTTACGCGTGACAGGCGGAGATACTGTCCACTATACTAAGCAGGATTGTTGCATGCAT
>NW_015556565.1:667-1281 GCF_001515605.1 Sinocyclocheilus anshuiensis | reverse complement strand
GTGACGAAATGGAAGTGGCGTGGCTGTTTCTTACGCTGACCCAGCCCTTACAGCAAAAAATACCGGATGGACCCATCATCAGCTGAAGTCGTTTCACTTTTGGAATTCTACACGTTACAGGGGTTATTATTTGGACTCTTTTATTTGTTTAATTGTTTTCTTCAACTTCTCAGATGGAGGCATGAGAAAGAGATTAGTAGTTATTATGATCCACGTTATCTCATTTTTTTTTATTTATGACTTTGACATTTGACCCTCCCCCTTAGGGGTTAACCTTATGACCTTTTTAATGACCGTGATTAACCTGTGACCTCATCAATGAAGTAGGATATTGTCCTTTAATGTTCGGCGGATGTTCAAATGCCATCTGTTTGTAGCATATATCCGGGAGTGTGAGATAATTAACCTGTGACCTCTATCATTAACTAGGATATTGTCCTTTAATGTTCGGCGGATGTTCAAATGCCATCTGTTTGTAGCATATATCCGGGAGTCACATAATTAAACTGTGACCTCTATCATGAACTAGGATGTTGTCCTTTAATGTTCGGCGGATGTTCAAATGCCATCTGTTTGTAGCATATATCCGGGAGTGACATAATTAACCTGTGACC
>NW_015556564.1:380-1476 GCF_001515605.1 Sinocyclocheilus anshuiensis | reverse complement strand
ACAGAGTATGACGCAGCCTGCAGAATTGACATGCATGGTTGTTGTTACCATTACCTACTGCTACTGTAGCCAAAGCAAAATAAACTAATTTAACCTCTTCCAGGGCCCATATTTACAAAATAGAGACTTCTGGGAATCCATACTCTGGTCTCAAGAGACCAAGTCAATCATTTTGGATCCAAAAGCATCCAAAATGTTCTGGTGTTTCATTTCGGATCTAACAGCATCCAAAATGTTCTGGTGTTGCTAGAGGAGGAGTACAGTGAGAAGTGCTTGGTACCCACAGTGATGTTCACTGTTCAGTGGTAGTAAAGCTTTTATATAGGGATGAATGAGTGCTGAAGGTGTGAGGGAGTTGTGCTTTATCAATGCTGGCATGAATTCACACACCACTGTGTGATGTAATACAAAAACTTGAAACAGAAGACGCTACCCTCCCCTCATTCCCTGCATTATTGGGCATTTTTTCACCATGACAATGAAGATATTCATTCTCCCAAGGTGAAAATCCTTCAATGGACATGTATTTCACTCAATCTTAACACTCTTGAGCTGCTGTGAGAGATTCTGTAGAGACGAGCAGAGCAACACTCCCCATTAAAGACCAGGGCATTTAAGGAGGTTGTCCTCCAGGAGTTAAACTGTGAAAATTTTGTGAAAATTTTGAATGAACTTGTACACTTAGTGCCAAGAAGGGTCAGAGCAATATACTTTAAGTTCTGGAGGACATACTAAAGTGCTAGAATATAATACATTTTCTGAATTAAATCTAGGGTGTACTCATTTCTGCAATCCTTCATTTAAACAAAATTGGCTAATTTACTTATCTTACAGAAAATATTGGCATATATTTTGTTGTTTTTATTAAGTATGTTTAATATGTTTCAATTTTGCCATCTTTCCATGAATTATATTAGTGATCATTAAGAAAATACATCTTTTATATTTATTCAGAGGGAGTGTACTCATTTATGCAGTGCACTCAAGCGGCAACCTTCCGCTCTCTCTCGTGAAGCCAACACGGAAGTGACTTATACTGTAATTCATCAACTGGCCGCTAGAGGCTGGCTGCAAAAGGGAGTCAATCCCATAGACC
>NW_015556564.1:0-186 GCF_001515605.1 Sinocyclocheilus anshuiensis | reverse complement strand
TCATTAACTTGTACTCTCATTGCCAAGAAGGGTCAGAGCAGTATACTTTAAGTTCTGGAGGACATACTAAGTACTAGAATATTATACATTTTCTGAATTAAATCTAGGGTGTACTCATTTCTTACTTATCTTACAGAAAAGATTGGCATATATTTTGTTGTTTTTATTAAGTATATGTTTAATATG
>NW_015556563.1:299-1402 GCF_001515605.1 Sinocyclocheilus anshuiensis | reverse complement strand
CTGATACATTGTACTAGTACAGATGATTGCTGTTGGCATTTGTTTGTTGTTTGGTTAATATTGCAGTGGTGCTCAGTTACAGTAGTTGTCGTGTGGGTTGAATCGGTCATGTTTAAAGGAATAGTTCACCCAAAAATGAAAATTTGCTGAAAATTTACTCACCCTCACCCACTGCAGTGAATGGGTGCCGTCAGAATGAGAGTCCAAAAAGCTGATAAAACCATCACCGTAATCAACAAGTAGCCTAATCCACACCACTCCTGTCCATCAGTTCATGAAACCATTAGTAATTCATTAAGACATTTTAACTAAAATACGAGACCTCAGTCTGTAATATTGCTTTCTCCAGTGAAAAGTGGTCTCGTCTGAATCAGGAGAGAAATCTGCACAGATCAAGCAAGCGAAAACAAACGTCTGTGAGTACATTTTCATGTTTGGGTGAACTCTTTCATTATTCTGCTCTGCTGCTGCTCATGTAATTTTCACACGTAGACCATCTCATGTCCATGAAATGTGCATTAACAGGGTGTCCGCGGGTCATTAAAAAGTCTTAAAATGTCTTAAATAACGTTTTCCTAATATAAGGCCTTAAAAAGTCTTAAATTCGGATTCGATGGGTCTTAATTATTTTTGGTCTCATTACCGCTAAAATATGTTCAGTATGACGGACCTAAAGACTGTTTACAATCATTGGACAGACCGAAGATTTTTTCTTCCCGCAGTAAGTTACTGCGTCATCAGAGAGAATTGCAGTAAGTTAGCAGAATACAGAATACAAGCTCGCGCTGAAGCTCACTCTGTTTGTCTCGAGACTTCAGAACAAATGAGCGTGACAGCACACATAAACTCAGAAGAAACACACTGAGGTAAAAATTCAAAATGTTTAGTTTATTCATAACATGATATAGTTAAATAACACCATGACAAGTGAGCTATTTTACTCAATATTCTCACGACGCAAAAAAAACAAACATTCAAAACACCTACAGAGTGCACGCATTACGTGAAGTCTAGTGCGCGTGCGCATTTGCAGTGCGCTCTTTCACTGCATGATTCAGTCTATTAAAATACATTCAGAATGATCACAAATTCAAGACATGGGG
>NW_015556563.1:0-131 GCF_001515605.1 Sinocyclocheilus anshuiensis | reverse complement strand
GATTTTTTACAACAGTTCAATAAACTAGAAGTTTTATTAAGAGACTTATGTTTTAGACACCATATTGGCTGTTTTTGCACTATTTGGCCAACAAAAATAATTCCAAACAAAGCCACAGCGCTGTTTTGCAT
>NW_015556562.1:0-959 GCF_001515605.1 Sinocyclocheilus anshuiensis | reverse complement strand
TTTCCACGACATTCTAATTTATTGAGATGCACCTGTATAGCCTATTCCACATCCCTCATATAAATACGAGATTCACTTTTGAAATAGCTTGTTTACAATTCGGAGGACGTTTTGAGGACGTCCACTTACGTCCGCATTTGGTCCGCTTTGTAACGTTCGCTGGCGGACGTTCGGAGGACATTCGTCGGAGCCAGTTTGCGAATGTCTCTGTTTCCTCCCTCATCTGCCATTTCCATTACAACACTTGAAAAATCCAGTCGCCCATGCGTGGGCTTTTATCATCAGACCTGACCAGTGTTGGGGAGTAACTAGTTACATGTAACTACATTACGTAGGCCTAATTTAATTACAAAATAAATGTAACTAATCTGTTACAGTTACTGAGAAAAAAAAAAGTGTAATTAAATTACAGTTACTTATGAAAATGTTAATGATTACAAAGGGAGTTACATCTGAATATTTTCACACATACATATTTAAAATTTGAGACACCAATGTTTCAGGAGTTGAGGACACAGAATAGGACGCATGCTTATTCGATAACTGTTTTATTTTCTATTTGGGTTTATGTATATTATTTTATTTTATTTTTTAAGATTAACTGTTTTTATCCCAAGGCATAGTTAGATGCCAGTGTTTCCGGTCATAGCTATGCAAAGATTTGATTTCAAAAACAGTATCATAACTATTAAACTATATCTTATGATTTTACATGTGTATTTAACCTCAAAAAGATCTCAAAGTAAAAAGAGCTGCTAAAGTCCGATTTTGAGGTGGTTGTGCTTTACAATTAAATTATTATAGGCCTAATCTTAATTCAAGTGAAGAAGGATTCTGAAAGTCTGACAGTAATCAGTGTTGAGTACCACTGTAACGTTAACCCTGCCTGCTTTAAGTCTTTCAAAATAATACAGAATTGAAAACAATAGAAATTTAGAAAAGTAATCAAAAAGTAATCA
>NW_015556561.1:98516-129318 GCF_001515605.1 Sinocyclocheilus anshuiensis | reverse complement strand
GTATGTATGTATGTATGTATGTATGTATGTATATATATATATACATACACATACATACACACTAGTTTATCTCAGACTGACCCTTGGACCCCAGTGCATAATTTCCATGGAAACATGAAGCTAAATAAATATAATAAAATAAGAAATATGATTAACCTACATTTAAATGCTAGATAGATATGCATTAGTTGCACTGTATGGTACAATTTACTATGCAATAAATATTAAATAATATAAAATTCTAAATATACACACACCATTTGCACAATATACGAAAACACATCCACTGCATACGTGTATTTTAAATTGCATATCACATGCATCCAAAAGATTTAGAAACTAGATATAATTATTAATATCTAGTCAGTTAGCACTAGCATGATTTTTGGCCAAATAAATCAAAGACATCACTTACCAAAAAGGGTATAGTAATACAAAATGGGCTTTGGCTACCTACAGATACAGTAAACGCTAATAGTTTGATCCGTATTGATTGGAAACAGGCAGTAGGATGCCAATCATCTTGCTGATTGTTGCAGGAATCAGCCCGGCATTAGCAGCAGACACTGACGTTTTCATTTGTCGGGAAACAAACGACGGCAGCGCCGGATGTGCCGTATTTCACAATAAAAGCCCGTTAACCGGAAACGTTTGCTATGAAAAATACAGTTCACTTCAAAGATAAGCCTATTTAAAAAAAAAATATTTAATTGCTAATACGTAAAAAAATAACAAATAATAAAACTAATTAAATATTATTATTAAATACTTATTAAACTACATTTGCTTTATTGGCAAATGTTTAGATTCATGTATATGATCTTGTAACCACAAATAAAATAGTTTATTATATTATACGTTTTTATTTTGGGGGATCATTCATGGACAAAAAAATAATTCGTCATCATTCTGTGATGTGTGAGATGAAGAAGAATAAACAATTGTTCACTAAACATTTTGTTTATGACTTTAACTAAAACAAACAAACAAAAAAAAAGTTAAGATGGACTTCTGTTATAGGCCTTTCTAAATTACTTTCTTATCTACTATACGTCTGTACTGTTACAGATACTGCATTATACATAACTTTATGGCCAGATATGAAATACAATCAGAGTGACTTACTCACTCGCACTAAAGTGAATTATTCTCTAATTTTTATTTTCCAAGATACTGTTTTTCCACGCAATTCTAAAAACTTCCAAGTTAGTTTTTCTCCATTTGCGCTCAAGACTACGAGTTTTTTTCTTGAGAGAATGGGTATTACTGTTGTACCATAGAGTACGTTTTTCTCTAAACTTTTTCAATTTGATTGAAAAAGCAAATCTCAAGCATTACAGTTGTTAAAATACTTAGATTGTCAAATTTAATCACAACATATGTCTATGTTAATGTGAGATGAAGATTAAACAATTAATTTCTGTCTAAGACTTTGTTTTAATAGGACCCATTCAATGCAACTTCAGATGTGACAGAAACAAATATAAGATCATCCACCAATATAAAAGTCAAATATTTTACACTGATGTAGAGATTTATTTATTTAGCTGCATTATAACCAGGTTTAAATTTTACATCTTTATATGACAGTTCAATTTAGATATGTTTAAATAATGTATATTCACAATGTGCAAATTATTTTATAATGGGGCTTTTCCCAAGATACTACTGTGCACTCATATTCATCTTGAGTAGCAAATGTTATAATGTGACACGTGTATTTAGATGCATTTCTGTAATGTGGTTTACAGGGCTATTAATTACTGATATTTTCCACAAATGTTGTTGGTTGAGCCTTGATAAGGTTGATTCAGGACCCACAGAGTCCTTGAATTACATTTTATCAGCATTGTGCCCTTGAGTAAAACTCTACCAGCAACAAGTGTGTGTTGCTTTGGGTTAAAAACATTTAAAAAATCTATTAAATACAAAGTAGCATTGGCTCTGCCGGCTAGTGTAAAAATATAGGCTATATGAAAAAGGTAAATAAGTTAAGATATGGGGGCAAAAAAATTGTTAAGCAATATCACACAAATAAGAGAGTGACGTGTTTTTTTTCAGACTATTAGAGCGATTTCAAACAAAATAGTTCATAATAATAATTACGGTACATTTTAGACTCAATATTTGTTTTTGCTCTTTTTGCTCAGTTTCTCTGATGACAATAGATTTAAATTATCATACTTTTTTTTTTAAATATATAAAAAATACATCTGGAAATATGTTTATATATATAGCATATATTAAAAGCATCCTACAATACGATCCACAGATCATGTTACTGACAAATGTACTGATGTGTAATACATTCCTTAACGTCAAAGCTTAACTGCTAACATTATCATCAGGGACTAACAGACTGTCCTTTGACTATCCCATCAGCCTATCCAGTGTTTGTATCAGATAGCTGACAGTATATCAGGAGGAGAGACGTCAGAGAGATGGTTGCTTCAGGCACTTCCACATGAAGAGAAACATAAGAGTAATGATGATTGATCTAATGTGCCTTTAGATTGAATTTAGATTTACATTGAATAGATCAATATTGTTATTTCCCTAATCGGCATGTATAAATGCATGTATATGGCAACATATGGAGCTGATCTCGGTTGACTTTTATTGTTACTGCCTTACCTCTGGACAAAAGCCAGTAGTTTTGATTGATATGTAACAGAGATTAATAATAAACAGCCATATAATCAGAGTGAGAGAGGCAGTCTGTTAACTAGATTAGACATTCCTGGACATTCAGGAGCCAAATAAACATCATATGAGATAGATGCTGAATAACAAACATATATTTTCTTTTATTGATACAAAAAGGGAAATATTTCCTGAAAAGAGTTTAAAAATAAACGTTGTAAACCTAAGTGCTCTATGATAAAAAAATGAGAACTCTTATTTTATCTAAACAGGTTCTTTTAGGATTGATTTTCTATTAGAAACAAAAACAGATTTTGTGAACAAAGAAAAGTATTCATTCAAAAGTTAAATCAAACGTTAGTTTCACCTTATAGAGTTCTGTAACAGTGTTGCATAACTGAATTTCTGATATATTGATATAATTCAGATCTATGATTGCTTTAAAGGCTGATTTAATCACGTCATGACCTGTTTTTTCATCAGATGTGGATTTGATGAGATTTGTCTGTCTTTGTTTGGGATAAATGGATGATATGAAGGTTTATTTGTTTTATTTTCTACTTGTGTTCAATACATTTTGCTGGCCAATAACAGAATACAATTTTAAATAAAACTTTTAGCCAAGACTTAAGGTGTGTTACAGAGAGGCCCACTCTCCCCTAGGCCTATAGAAAAATAATATAACGAATTGGTTAATATATGCATACATAACACAATCAGTGAAACTGTTAACTAATTATTTAGCTAGACTAATTATAAGAGGGGTTGGTATTAGTCAAATAACTGGAATGTTGTCAGTTAATGAAGGTATGTTTACAGTGTAAAGTGTGCGGGTAAAACTTCAGTACCCATGATGCACCGCGACCCCATTGGAATTGAGGAAAGACGCATCCAGGACATCGACTCGTAACTCGCCACTCTCCTTCACGTTTACTAGTTCACGCCAATTTTTGCTTCTCGACGGATCAGCTTGGCACACAATTCAAGCGTAGACTTTCTTTGTGTACATTCAGACATCTGAATTTACTTATTTAACGAAAACCTCCCGTTAGAGAGGATTAGTGTTGAGTCGAAGTGGATTTTCACGGCTAGCCTTCGGCTACGAAAAAACAAACAACAAACCCGGAGCGCGATTATTTATTTTTCTGACTGGCAAAACCCTGCGTATAAACAACCAAACAACCCTTTTTAATTTCATGGACGACGAAAAAAACACTTATAATGCTTTATAGCTAAAACACTTCTTATTTGATCGAAAATAGTCTCTTTTTTGAGGACATTGTCATTTCCTCGTTAAGCTAGCAACTCCAGACAAAGAAAAGCAGCTTTCATTGCCTCATCACATCTGGTCAACTTTTCGCCCCTTTTGAGTAACAAAGCCCACTTTTTGAGTCTAGTTGGGTAGAAATAACGCAGGAATGGCCCAGCAGAGCAGTACTCAGGTCGCCAGCTCACAGAAAGCTTTGATGCTGGAGATGAAGTCTCTACAGGAGGAACCAGTGGAGGGTTTCAAGATCACTTTAGTGGATGAAGCTGATCTCTACAACTGGGAAGTGGCGATTTTCGGACCCCCAAACACTCACTATGAAGGGGGCTATTTCAAGGTATGGAATGAGGCTGGTTTGTAAGGGGTAAATGTGTGTTATTTTTAGGAACAGATGGCTGTGGTCTATATTTAGAACTGGAACCAGCTCTAGATAGCTGCATCTCCTTATGTGCCACTGTGTCTGTTTTCATCAGACGAATTTGGATATAATTAAGGGTTTTGACTGATTTAAGGTCTGATTATGATCTTGTGTTTTTTATCATTTGTCGGTTTGATGAGATTCTGGGGTCTTTGTTGAGGATAATGGAGCTCATTTGTTTGGTTTCTTTGTTCCTCATTGTGATTCTGATGGATGGATGGATGGAGGGTGAGCTGATTTACATGACTTTGTACGAAGAATATTTTTAATATTACAATCAAATGTAATCTTATTTGATCTCATAGTATCAGTACACTTTAAGCTTGCTGTAAGCTCATTACTGATTTGAATGATTACATTTATACTCATTATTAACTTAATAATGATAATTATTAACAAAACAAAACAAAAATAATTTATGCCTAAGTGTTTGTGATAATTTCCAATTCTACTGAATGCAGGCATCTGTCAAAACCAATTAGCCTACACTTTTGAAAACGTCACATTCATGACCTTCCGTACACTTGTTAGGGGCCATTTATTTGGTGTTAGTTGTTGACATCACGTTTGACCTCTTTTATTGTTATTATGATAATTATAAAAATAGAATAATGACAATAAAGGATGATTGTAAGGAGGTCTCACCCCATTCCACCAGAGCAGATAAACCTGTTCCTTCACACCAGTCCGAATGGTTTATAATTAATGATCTTAATAATGTCAGAAGCTTTATTGAATTATTCATCTTCGTGTTAGTTCCTCTCTAGATTATAAAGGAAGGACTGTTGTGAAGCGATTTGAAGTAGGTCAATGACTTTTCTTGCCTTTGTTTACAGCGAGGGCACTCACTCACTCACTCACTCACTCACTCACTCACTCACTCACTCACTCACTCACTCACTCACTCACACACACACACACACACACACATACATACAGTGGGTTTGGCAGATACAGGGGTGTCACTGTTTACTGCTGTGTCAGAATGTGAGCTCGTGTTGAAATTTGATTAATGTCAGACGAACTGAACTATCGAGCCTAGCGAAGCCCAAAGGCCTGGTACTCATACCCGTAACTGCTCACTGCTTGAGGATAAACCAGTGGAGAGTGTATTTGCATGACAGAGACTTGCTTCTTTGTTTGAAAGGAAATTATTCACACACTTTGTCTGTTCGCAGGAACAACAATGTTAAGGCTCTCTTGAGTATTCTGCTGGCACATTTTCAAGATCTCGTAGTCGGCCAAGAACTTGAAACCAGTCGTGCCTAACTTATCAGGAATGGTGGTTACATGCTTTCTTTCAAAGGTCAATTCACCCAGATATGAATATTATGTCATTTCCTTACCCTCATATGGTTGTCTTGTAACCTTGACATTCTTCCTTGGAACACAAATGGAGAAGTGCTGATGGATGCTGTCGTGTCACCAAAACCACCATAGAAGTCATCCATATGACTACTGTTCAAAAGTTTGATTAGTAAGATTTTTTTCTTAAAGAAATTATTGCTGATATTCAGCAGGGATGCATTAAATTGGTGACAGTAAAGCCATTTATATTCAAAGATTACCATTTCAAATAAATGATATTCTTTTGAACTTTATATTCTTTAAAGAATTTTTAAAAATAATTATGGTTTTGACACTGATAATAATAAGAAATGTTAATAAGAGTACCAAATCAGAATGATTTCTGAAGGGTTGTTTGACACTGAAATTTGGAGTAATGATGCTAAAAATTCAGCTTTGCATGACAGGAATCAATGACATTTTTAAATAAATGAAAGTAGTAAACAGTTATTTTAAATTGTAATAATATTTCACAATATTACTGTTTTTACTGTATTTTTGATTAGATAAATGCAGCCTTGGAAGAGAAAAGTCTTCTTTCAAAAACATAAAAAAAAATCTTACCAAACCCAAACTTTTAACCTTATTGTATGTGCTGTATTTCAGGTCTTCAGAAACCATATAATGGCTTTTCGAGAGGAATGATATGAAACTGAACTTGTTTTTGACTAAAAATCCTTTCCTCTGCTGTAGTTCTTGAATCTCATTGTCTCTTATAAATATAATAATTCCATTTGGCATCACTGATCTCAAACCTGCCATCACATGTTTTTACTTACTGTATTTGAATATAAGCAAATGGCATTTGTGTGCTACGCTGGAAACAAACAATTTCAGTGACAAGACTTTTTTGATCCGTTCCTTACTCAAAAGCTATCATATGGTTTTGGTGACTACAGAGAAACCAAAAAAACATTCAGGTTTTGGAATAACATTAGGCTGAGTAAAGTACCTAATCCTGGTTAATATAGTGATTTAAAGTAGTATAGTTTGAATGCATGTCACAGTATGTCCACTTCCAATAGAAGCAGTCTAAAATGTTTCAAGGGCAGTTTTGCCACAAGACTTGAAAATAATTAGGTCTGTATTGAATTGAGATGGAGGGCATATCTCTTGCGTATCGGCTGTTTAACCTAGTTGTTTTCGTGACAAAAAATGATTCGTCCCACTTCCTGGTTCTCCAGCTCAACGTCCATTTGTGTTTTCCCTCCTGTCCATCTGCACTGTTCTCCTGCAATGTGATGCGTCTCCAATCCTATTAAGAGCAGCTGTCCTGCACTCACCCTAAGATAGATTCCTCCAAAGCAGCTGTATATAAGAAATCTCTCTGTGCCGTGACGGCCGACGGCACTGTGATGTTGATCGTTTTGAACTTGAATGTCTTGATTGTCAAGCAGCAATGTTTTTTTGGGGGGTGGGAGAATCTGAAGAATGTTTTTTAACAGGGTAAAACGCTTTCACACTAGAGCGGACCCAAGTCCATTTCATGTCAGAGTTGGTTGTTGTGAGAGCAGTTTTCCAGTATGGTTTGCTTCAGGAAAATGTGGGCTGTGTAAAATAAATGTAGTAGTAATAATAATAATAATGATAATAATAATATTAAAAACTTTCTTTAACAAAACTACATATTTACTGTACCATTCTGCTTTCTAAAGACTTATGAGAAATCAGTTTCTTCAGATTTATACCTGTAGAACAGTGGTGGGTAGAAAGAAAATAATACAATTTTAATAGAAATTGAATATATTTATCAGGTAATATTACATATTTTTATTATTTTTATGGATTTTTTATACGTAAATGCATAGCTGCTGATTCATATTTTAAATATTTTAAATATGATTCAAAATGTGAAAACCCTCATTTTGATGTTATGCATTTCTCATGGTTGCATGTCTCTAAATAAATTGCCTTCAGAAAGCAGCTTGCATTTTTCACATCACGTGTGCTACATCTGTTGCAGACAAACACAAGTACAATGTGAAAAGAGACCAGCGGGTGAGGGGGTTGAAATCGAACTTTAGTTCAGACCAAACAATGAAACAAGTGTGAAAACAGCCTTATTGGCAGCTGAAAGCATTATCAATTTAGCCATAATACTTAATAAAAAAAAAAACATGCATGGGTCGAAGTGTCCTTTGATAGTCATGACTAGGGGTGGGCGATATGACCAAAATCTTATATCACGATAACGATATATATCACGATATATATATATATATTTTTTTTTTCTTTTAAAAAGTTTTTTATGATATTAAAATCTTTGATACCATTAGGGATGTAACAGTATGAAAATTTCTTACCACGGTTATAGTGACCAAAATTATCGCGGTTATTAGTATTATCACGGTATTGTTCAAATGTGCTTGAGATGTTAAAAAAGTACTGACACATAAATCACTTCAAGTGTCAAAAATCAAACAACAAATAAAATGACTTTTTGTTTGCATTATCACTAAAACAATAACATTACCAATGATGTTCGGATTTTAAATGACAACTTGACTGACAACAGTTTAATAGTATGTTGAAATATCTAATGTAAATGTTCAAATAAAGCTTTGAAAAAGTTTAATAAAAAGGTAAATCTCACATTTCAGCCTTTAAATAAAGAAAAGATATGTCAAAATGATAATTGATTAATAAATGATTATATGTATTATATCTGCTCCATAAAGAATTCTAGATAACTTATCTGAATTGTTTAAATGTGTAGAATCATCACACATGATTTTTCATCAACCGGTCAAAATTTACAGCAGGGCATGCAAATTCGAAACTGCACACAGGCGGAATGTAAATATAAGTCTCTGTAAATCCACTCACTGACAGCAGGTGGCGCTTCTGGAAAAACTGAATTAGAGCTGTTTCCCATAACCTCCGTGGACAAAGCAGTATTGCGATTAAGAACACTTCTTTTAGGTGTTACATGGAGCGAAGATGAAAACAAAATGCCATCGATTCTTTTCTGAAGACAGTCAGAGCCTTCAGAGGTACATTCATATAATTAATTCATTCATATTTTCATTTGTATAATTCCCTTAGCACTCTTTTAATACCTCCCAGCTTTTCCCCCCTTTTTTCACTCAAAACAAAACTACTCTGCGTGCTGTGCGCACGTGAAACTGTTACTTAAAACTGTGCTTTATGCTGGACAGAATTTATTTATCGCGAGTTGTTCAAATCATGGTAATCTAATATGGTTTTAATGATAATTAAAAGATGAAATGGTAATACTAACCGTGGGGAATTTTATCATGATTTATCGTCAAACCGGTAATCGTTACATCCCTAGTAAAATAGAATTTTCATAATCCTTATCACCAGTGTTGATATCAAACTAATACAAGCCTAATAAATAAAGATAAATAAACAGTCAGTGATGAAATAAGGATAAGAAACTAATTGCAAGCAATAGGACAAAAAACTAAAATAAGAAATGCTACATACACATTGTGTAAATTAGTTAGTCTTCACTGTGTTAATTATATATATATCATTTTTATATTTAATTTCTTCTTATTAAAGTTACAAAAGTGATTTAGTCAAGAGCAGTGAGAGATTTTCCTCTCACTTTTGTTTTATTAATATGAATGGCAGAAAGGACGAACATTGGACAGCTTCCCCTTTAAGACCGAAGTCTGGATCCAATATACTGTTACATATGCGTTTTCGTTTTCAGCTGTTTACTCTCTCTTAAGACCTAAATCACTGTGTTTATGAAGATACTTGCAAAGACGGGGATTCTGACGCATATAAGTGTGTTTATGTAATTGTTCAAAGCCAATAAAGCGGCTTAAAAATCGGTTGTTTTAAAACTGCAGTGCTTAAAAACGTGTGTCCATGCTACAGATGTAGTCCCTCGTTTAGGAACGAGCTCCTCGTTTTTTGTCTTGGCTGGTCATTCTCCACCTGGTTCTGTCTCCGCTTCACGCCCCGTGGTGTGTAAAGATCGCAGTCATCCAAATGATGAAAAAGTATTACCGTAAACAATGTATTTTGCGACACCACGAAATAAACGATAGAGCATAATATGAAACGATAGATTTTTTATTTCGTCCATCCGATATATATCGTCATATCACACAGCCCTAGTCATGACCATTGTTTTTGTCTTGTTTTGCAGGCTCGCATCAAGTTCCCGATCGATTACCCCTATTCCCCACCCACATTCAGATTCCTCACCAAGATGTGGCACCCCAACATCTATGAGGTAAGAGGATTGTTTCAGCCCTCACGATGTGTACTGTGGCACGTGGCTTGTCTGTTGTTCTGGACTTCCTAATTTCCTTCTCAGTTAAGCCCTGTGTTAATGCACCAGGCAAACACAAACCTTTAGCCCCGTTCACACTACAAGCAACATGCAACAGCAAAGCGACACACTCCCATTCATTTCAATGGAGAGCTGGCGATTTCCGGCGACGCGAGCGACAGCGGCCGTAGGCGACCAGATGGGGCATATCCAGCGACGCGACAAAGTTCAGAATCCTTCAACTTTATGCAAATGAAGAGCGACTTTCGGGAGGGACAGCCAATAGGAAAGAAGACGGTAGAGCTCATGTGATCGTTCTCCTCTCAGCGCCGTAGATAAACATACGCAATGGAAGAAAGTAGGCTCTGTTTCTCATAAATTTTTGTTTGTATGTACGGATTTAATTTAGATTTAGATTATATAGACAAAAGTCGCTGCTAGTGTGAACGGGGCTTTTGTATGATGGCTAGTGCCACTGAACAGAAATGAAAAGCAACACATTATATGAGCTCTTGATATGATTGATTATAAATAGTTGCACTGTTTCAAATAAGAAAGTAAGCCAAGCACATTATTTGAACTCTTAAAAATGAGAAACTGTAACTCACACCACCAGGCACAGACCGGTGTGGTTCACCTGCAGTTCAGGCCTGTTTGTGACCTGAAAAACATTAGGTCATGTGGTGTGTTTGAAATTCTAAGCATAGCAATGGCAAAAGCCACTGCACAGATCTGTCATTATTTTCTTAACCTTCTGCGTTTTTTCTGTTCAGTGAACTCCTGGGTGGACTGTCTGATACCCAAAAAGGATTAATACCGTCATAAAATTGGTTTCTACAAATCATGCTTTCTATTCTGTTGTGTGTGTGTGTGAAGAACAGACTGAAAATTAAGTAATTCAAAAATATTTAAAGCACTAGTATTACTCATTTAGTTATGCTTATATTTGAGGTTCTATAACATTATATTTATAAATATCTAATAAATATAAACAACTAAACAAACTCTGACATTGTGTATTAAATTCATTTTCAAATTCAAACTTCATTCTTTTCAATCTTGTATTTTAATTAATATTGTTCTCAGTGTAGGTCTCTTAGGTCTATATTTGGTATTAGACTATTATATTTGGCACACACATTTCTTTTCCCAAAAGATGGCATGTGGATTTTTATTGTGTGCAAAAATTTTAAAAAAAGTTACAATTTGCCATTCTCTGTTTCAATCAATTTTGAAAATGTATATCATCTTGTATTTTAATTAATATTGTTCTCAGTGTAGGTCTCTTAGGTCTATATTTGGTATTAGACTATTATATTTGGCACACACATTTCTTTTCCCAAAAGATGGCATGTGGATTTTTATTGTGTGCAAAAATTTAAAAAAAAGTTACAATTTGCCATTCTCTCAGTTTCAATCAATTTTGAAAATGTATATCACAGGTAATGTGTGTGGTGTGCTGGAGACACACCAGAGTGGATCGTGGCGAACGCTTGTAGTGTAGACAGCTTTGTTGATTTATAATGCGCATTATTTTTATTTATTCGTTTGGACACATCGCCACCATGTGTTCTGATATAAATGTAGTGTAACGGTATGTTGTTTATGGTTGCCATGCACTGTAACATCTCGACACATTAATATTGAATTCAACTGATGTATGTTCACAGATGTGCATATTTTTTAACAGTATTTAAACATAGCTCATTAATGTATAAAGACACAAAGCTTATTTACTATTATCTGTATACTATTATAGTATTTATTAATGTTTTGAATTAGCCTTTATTTTTATATTTTCCATTTTCATCTTGATTTTAATTTAACTATTTAAATTTATTTTTATTTATGATTTAGTAATTTTAGTATTTCACCTTAGTTATTTTATTTCAGATGATTGCCAAGGCAATTTTCATTTAGTTTTTCATCTATTATTTATAATATTGATACCTAATGTATCGTTTTGTTATAAATAATCTTGTTTTTTGGTTTGAGTTCACCAAGTTACAGATAAAAAGGCAGTAATCAAGTTAGATTAAGTATGTTTTATTTACAAAGCATTTAATTACAAGACATTTAATTGATGCTTTTGTTATTGGATTATTATTAAAAAGAGCATTACTACATGGTAATGTATTTATATAAAAATGTTTGGGTTGAATTTACAGGAAGTACAACTATATATATATATATATATATATATATATATTCATATACAATTACCGTGATATAACAATACTCTGATTTAAGTTTGTAGTCAAACCACCTACCCCATGCACCACTATATTTCCTCAAATTGGATATGTATGCATTACATGCACAAGGCCTTTTCAGAGTCCAGGCGAGTTTTTCTCTGTTCTGCAGAGACCGTCCTTCAGTTTTGACAGGCTGTTTCTCCTTATCTCTCTGTCACACGTCTCGCTCTGACTCGAGTACTCACAGCAGTGGTGTGGAGGCGAGGGGTTCACTCAGATGCTTGTTTTGCTTCATGAAAGCATTATGATCATGTGATTGATGAATCTCTTTGTGCTTTCACAGAACGGGGACGTGTGTATCTCCATTCTGCATCCTCCAGTAGATGATCCACAGAGTGGAGAGCTTCCCTCAGAGAGGTGGAACCCCACACAGAACGTCAGGTATGAAGGAATCTCTAACAGCCAGACCTTTTTGATTATCAGCATATAGTCTAGTCCACTTTGCAGCTTATTCAGACCACATTCCACAGAGAAATGGTTGGTTTTTAAATAAATTTCCCCTCAGGGATACATAGGCAGTAGCTTTTTAGTAGACGTTGTCACATAAGAGTGATCACGTATTTTCCCGCTAACAGAATTATAGGAAGAGTGACCAGGCTGGTTTTGTGTTCAGAGTTTCCTGTTGCTTGCCTTTATGGAAAGCATCTCAGTGGAGATCTGTGTATTTGTGTGTTTCCTGCCCCGAGTCTGATCTGTGTTCTTGTTAGTCTGGTATCATGTTTCACTGGGCTTTGTGCTTCGGTGGAAAAGCGAGTGTGGAAGCTCCTGTTAATCATTTGTGTTGTTGAAGAGCACCTGTCGCTGCACACAGAGAGAGATGGGCATATTTTGACCCCAGACTGAATGTTGCATGGTTTACACTGTAAAAGCCTGCTGTGTTCCCCTGCTCAGATGTTCCTTTTAATTAATTATTATTTTGAGTGCAAAACAAATGTGAAAAAATCTGGTACTATATGTCAGAATAGATCTGTGCAGTAAGACTTGCAAACTAATACATCTGCCCAGTTGTTTTTGTAATGTGTCACTTTTGTAATGTGTCACTTAAGAACTTGCTTTGTTGCAACAACCTCAAAATATTGTAGATTGCACTTTTTGTATAATTTTCATGTTTTTATATTGGTATCCGTGTTCCTTCTTTGTTAGTGATCATTATGTCTAGATTATTTTTTTGAGCTAGTTTTAATTTTACAGTAAACAATTTGTATGTACATGGTAAGAAAAGCTATTCTATCCAGATCATGTTTTGTTTTTTGTTTTGTTTTTTTCCAAAAAAGCAAAATTTTAAATATTAATATATGTAAAATTTGTAAAAAAAAAAAATAAAATAAAAAAAAAAAAAAATTAACCATGGTTGTACTAGACATATAAAAAAAAAAATTTGAAAAAAAAAAAAAAAAAAAAAAAAAAAAAAAAAATATATATATATTTGTAGAACCAGCTATGGTATGTGTAGAATATGTGTAGAACCAGCTATTTTATTTCTGGTTTTGACCTATTAATAACTAAAATAATTATATCACATGAATATTCAAATTAATTGTATATCATAACACTAAATGATAATTATAGCACGATTAATATAATAATAATAATGATCGTTGTTGTTGCTGTTATTTTTAATTATACAGGTTTCACTCTAAATTGTTGAAAATGTATTTTGGACTACATCATTTATTTTCTAAGTTCAAAACACTTGGACAATCAATGACTATAAGAATGATTATGCAAACAGTACTTCAAAATAAGTTACTTTCCAAGTGAACACTGTTGTTTTCTTGCCAAATTGGTCACTGAAAATACTGTACGCCCCTACTGCAAATGTGAGTGCATCGGTGTAGCTGTAAGCAATAGATAAAGACTGATCCTCTTATGTAAAATCTCTTGGAATCTTAAGGAAAATGCAACACAAAGCAGCTTTGCTGCTGATGAGCTTTAAGGTAATGGCATTATAACATCGAGTGTCTGTTTGTGTGTTTCAGAACTATACTGTTGAGTGTCATCTCTCTACTGAACGAACCCAACACGTTTTCTCCAGCCAACGTGGACGCCTCCGTCATGTACCGCAAATGGAGAGACAGTAAAGGAAAAGACCGGGAATACGCAGAAATCATTAGGTAATATTAATGATTGTGCAAAAATACAGAATATGACTCCTTTAAGAGTTCATCTGTGCGCAATGTTTATTTGTTTAATGCTGGTTACCGTTTTCATGGCTCTATCAGAAGGCCTGGTGAAAAGCAACAGCTAATGGATTTTCTGGATCAGCGGTGCCCTCCTGTGGTTGAATGAGTCACTGAAACACGAGTGACTGTTCATCTCCTCTTGGCAGTCTGTTGCATGTTGCAATTCATGTTTTCAACCATCTGAGTTGGAAAATTTGACTTGACTTGTTTATTTCTGAGCCTGAAACCTCAGGGCAACAATTCATATGAAGAACTAATATAACATAAAATGTCAATATGTCCCACTGCCTGAGACAGATGGGTCTTATGGAAGCTACATGGTTAATATTTCAGCTGTGTAAATCTGTGAGCAAAGTTAATGTCTTTGGGCAGAATCTGTGGCATGACATGGATTACCACAAACTGTAATAGCAGCAAAAGCAAATGGAAAACATGTTTACGTTAATGTATTTACAATTGAAGTCTAGCCTGAAGATTTGAAAGCCAAATATTCCATTGCATGTGCTTGTGTGTCTTACAGAAAACAGGTTCTGGCCACTAAAGCCGAGGCAGAACGGGACGGAGTAAAAGTTCCCACCACCCTGGCGGAGTATTGCGTTCGCACACGCGCCCCTGCACCAGACGAGGGGTCCGACCTGTTATATGACGATTACTATGATGATGAGGACTTGGAGGATGAGGATGGCGAGGACTGTTGCTATGACGAGGATGACTCCGGAAACGAGGAATCATGACAACATTCCCATTACCATCTTCTTTCTCTGCTTCATCAGCATCACCCCGAAAGAGGAAACGTTAAGGCATGCGCCCTGCATTTACACTCACTCAGATGGCCATTTTTGTTTCCTTAAAGGACTTAAATGAGATTTCGTTGTTTTTTTTTGTTTTTTTTTTTAAATAAGAATTGTTGTTTTCCTTCCGTGTCATAATTGTGCTGGCCTTCAGGCTTTTCTCCAGTCTGTTCTTTTATTATTTATTTGCTTTGTGCTTTCAGATAGCTCTGTGAAAGTTACTTCAAAAAGGACAACAAAAAAAAACGAGCCTGACTGAATTAAGGAGTGATTCTTTGAATGAGGCTTTGTGCTGAATCACACTGATTATGTCACTGATTTTTTTAATTTTCTTAGAGTGACCCACGTTCACTTTTTTGGCCTTCAAGCACATCTGAGCAGCCCAGCAATAAAACGTTACAACTTTGGGGGCACGGTTTGAGTTCCACCTTCATTTGAGTAGCAATTACGTTAAAGGGATAGTTCACCCAAAAAATTACAATTCTGTCATCATTTACTCACCCTCCTGTCATTCCAAACCTGTATGACTTACTTTCTTCTTTGAAACATAAGATGATTTGAGAAATGGAAGTCAATTGTCACCAAACCAACATTCTTCAAAATACAGGTTTGGAACAAATGAGGTTAAGTAAATGACAGAATTTTCATTTTTGGGTGAATTATCTCTTTAAGAAGCCCTAAGCAAAAAAAAATAAAGGATGATAAGTTGATATTAAAATCATTTTGCAATGTAAAAATGCAAACTGCTGAGGCCTGAATTCTATAATGTGCTTAAAATCTGCGTTATTTAACTGATAGTGTCACTTTAATTATTGAAATTATGGATTTCTTTGTTCCAAGATATTGCAGCTTGTCAGAAAATCAATATAGTCAGACTTAATCGGATATGTTGGCGAGTGGATGTTATCTTTTCTGTTAAGCTGAGTTTATTTTAAGCAATGCTGATATTCCTGTGTTGTCCTAAGTCAGTCTTATTTAATCACTGAAGCATTTGTTGTTTTATTTGGGATGCAGGGTGACTTTCTGGACTATTGAATGATTTTTTTTGCACCGTTTCTTTTGCATTATTGCTCCATGAATTGAAAGCACGTCCTACGTTGTAATATCATGATTGAAACTTTCCTTTTACGCTTCCTGGAGGCTGGTGAATGCTGGCATCCGTCTCTGATTTGAATTTGATCTCATACCGACTGACTCTCAGGATCAACCAATCTGGAAAAAGAAAAAACCTACCGACAACAAAAGTACTTTTTTTTTCCACACCTGCAAGTCATCCATCTGTTCCATATTGTTTTGAGGACAATTTACAACCGTATCCCAAGAGGCTGAAATGCACAGAAGGAGCTGATTTTGTCATTTTATTGACCTGTATGTATTTTTACAGTTTGTTGGCCTATTTAAAACTGAATAAAGATCTTTATTAGAATACTTAACATTTCTTTCTTTTTTTTTTTAATACCCAACGTCACTGAAAAAATTGGTGCAGGAATTCACTCAGAAATTGCTAGTTAATTTTCACAAATAATTACTAAGAAGCGACAGGTTACACATTAAATGTGAAATTTTGAAGTTGACTGAAATTGTATTTTCTTGTAAAATGTACTCCAATAATCTTTGTTTTATTTAAATGTCGAAAAATCATTAAAATCAAACTAAAGGAAGCAAATGCAGTCGGTCTTACTGACACAACTTTCTTTTGCATAACTCTTCTCAGGGGTTTGAATTAAATAAAGTAGACCAGAGAGAAAACTGAGTACAGTGTGTGACACTGAGGTGTTCTAGACATTTCTAGAGGAGACATTTAAGCTTACTGGGTTGTTTTTCTCAAAGCAAAGTCTCCTTTTGCTTGCTAATTCATCTCTTTGTTGACAGAGAATCTATCGAGATATTAAAGAGATCTCATTTGTTATTTATTTTGTTATATGACGTGTCATTTTTCAGGGAAAGTGGTCATGAGAGATTCTCATATCAGTGCACAGAAGAATATGACATTGGTTACCAGATAAGATGTTCAGCACAGCTGAAGTGTTCAGGGTCTCCAGGCATTCCAAAGTAAAGTTGGCCCGACTCTGTTGCCATGGCAACCCTCCGACTGGCATTCAGGGTTTGCCTGGAAACACTGCTCAAGGCTTATTCAGACAATCTGAGCTCGCACGCTTCACAATGAACACAGTGAGATGCAGTTACAGCGCTAATGTAGTTTATAGAGCAAAGGTTCACCGTCATCTGGCTGAGATTGTTTGGAGACAGAACTGGTGACTAACACTGTAAGAATGAAAAAGGAGGCATGTTTCTAATATTGGCACATTATGGAGAAAAATCCCTTAAAGGGATAGTCCACTCAAAAATGAAAATTGTCATTTATTCTTCCTCACGTTACAAACCTGTTTGATTTTTTTTCTTCTGTTGAACACAAAAGAAGATATTCTGAAGAATGCCATGGTGTGGGAAAAAAAATACTATGGAAGTCAATGGCTGTTTGGTTACCAACATTCTTCAAAATATCTTCTTTTGTGTTCAGCCGAATAAAAAAACTCAATAGGTTTGGAACAACATGAGGGTGAATAAATGATAACAGAATTTTCATTTTTGGGTGAACTATCCTTAATAGTGGTCAAAATCTTACTTTTTGCTGTTTAATATTGTACTTTTAGGATCTATGTTTTATGGAAAATAGGATTTTACTTGTTTTTTTTTGGGGGGGGGGAATTAGAGTTTGATGTACCATACAGTTACCAGTGTATACACTTTTTCTTATTCAGTTAATGAGATCATTTTTCATTCAAAGTCTTAAAAGTACAGTAGGATAAGCATCCTACTTCTGAATATCACAGAGAGGGTGAAATGCCACTTAATTGACTAAAAGTGGTGAATTCCACCTTAAACATTTAGTATATACTGTATCATACATTCCTTGGTGGTGGAACAAACTCCTGAACTCCACTGCGATCCTCAAAATAACACACTTAACTTTTCTTGTACAAAATACAAATTTGCACTTGTACCTCTGCATTAGCACTGTATTACTCTGGTGTTACTTATGTTATTTCCTTTGCTTGTTGCTTTAGGACATTCAGGAAAAAAAAGGACACAGACAGTAAATGACCCTTATTCTGAATTTCTTAATCCTGCTAACAGCAGGAGTGGCTTTCATGAAGTTTGGAAAAATGCCAAAGTGCAGTCCAAAGAATCCTCCACTAGTGAGATCTCAGCGATGGCTGGCCTGCTTTATCCAGGGATGCTGAACAATACAAAGCAGCCTTTTTGTAAAGAATAGGCTCGATTCAGTTTACATTTAGACAATCAATCATTCATAACATTATTACATATGCTAAAGGTCTGTATTTTAAAGGGACACCCTTGTGAAAAGCAAGTATACTTCAGCATAATTTTAAAAGGGGTGCTTGTAATGCAAACTAAATGTAATGTTTTCGAACGCTTAATTGCATATTATTTGCAAGTAAATGAAACATATTTTAGTTTACATTTATATTAAATGCAAATTCAGTTTACATTTAGACAATCAATCATTCATAACATTATTACATATGCTAAAGGTCTGTATTTTAAAGGGACACCCTTGTGAAAAGCAAGTATACTTCAGCATAATTTTAAAAGGGGTGCTTATTGTAATGCAAACTAAATGTAATGTTTTCGAACGCTTAATTGCATATTATTTGCAAGTAAATGAAACATATTATAGTTTACATTTATATTAAATGCAATTGGCTGAACGTCAGAGGCTTTTTTGACCCCTAAGTGTATCTTTATATACACTTCTCCTTTTGTGTTTCACAGAAATAAAAGGTCATACTGGAGGTTTGGGGTGACATGAGGGTGAGCATTACTTTAGAAGTTTGGGATCAGGGATTAAATTGATCAAAAGTGACAGTGAAGACATTTATAATTAACAAAAGATTACTATTTCAAATAAATGCTGGTCTTTTGAGCTTTCTATTTTCCAAAGAATCCGGAAAAAAAGTAAACCGTTTCCACCCAAATATTAAGCAGCACAACTCTTTTCAACATAAATAATAATAAGAAATGTTTCTTGAGCATCAAATCAGCATATTAGAATGATTTCTGAAGGATCATGAGCCACTGAAGACTGAGTACTGATTCTGAAAATTCAGCTTTGCATCACAATAATAATTTACATTTTAAAATGTATTACAATAGAAAACAGTTCTTTTAAATTGTAATAATATTTCACAATATTACTGTTCTTAAAGTATTTTTGATTAAATAAATACAGGTATAAATGTAGACTAGTAATATTGTACAAATTACTTAAATCATTTCACAAAAAAAAAGCCTGATTGACTTGAAATGGCTTCTTCCTCTTTATGCTATTCATCTAAATGCACTTCTACAATCAATAACATCTCCACATCTAGCGTCTGCCAGCTCAGCGCCTCTCTAAAAGTCTCTCCATTCATTTCATTTGCGCTCGGGTGACAGCAGTGAAGAGCTCATGCAGGCACACTGGCCTTGCGCTAACAGATTTGTCCTCCATTAAGACATAAAGAGCGTCTCTCTGTGCCTGATAGGGATTCTCTCAGGGAGCACAGAGCTAGCTTGTGCCTGCATACGGGTGCACAGCAGTGCCCGGGGAGAACTGGCGAAGTGCCCGCACATGCTGGAGAAAGTCCCGCAGGCCGGCAGGAAGAGGACAGCGGGGTTAGTAGGCCTAAAGTGTGTTTTAGCGTATCAAAAAATGGGGTTTTAAGGCTCTGGTGGAAAGAAAGTACTGACTTTGATTAAGGGATTGTCAGTACTACCATACTACTCCTACTATTTTCGTGGTGTTTACTAAAGCATCACTATACTATGAATTTGAAGACCTAACCGTAAGTATTTAGCTTTAGCTCGTAGCTTTAGCAGTAAGATTTTTTAAATTATGTTTTTAAAAGAAATGAATACTTTTATTCAACAAGGTCTCATTAAATTGATCAAAAGGTAATTTCTAATATTAACAAAAGATTTCTATTTCAGATTAATGCTTTTGAACTATTCATCAAAGAATCCTGAAAAAATGTAAGTTATCGGGTAACAGAAATATTAAGCAGCACAACTGTGTTCAACATTGATAAGAAGAAATGAATAGCATATCAAATCAGCATATTAGAATGATTCCTGAAAACAAAATTACATTTTAAAATCTTATAAAACAGTTATTATAATGATATTTCACAATATCACTTTTTTTACTGTATTTTTGATTAAATGAATGGAGCCTTGGTGAGCATAAGAGACTTATTTCAAAAACATGTTATAAACTTGCTGACACAAACGTTTGAATCCAACCATACAACTCTTACTATTTCTGCCATATCTTTATATGCATAAATGAGTACAGTAGTCAACATTTGAAGTGGATCAAAAAAAGTTCATCAAAGTTGTCCTAAGACAAGAACGCGTTTTAGTTTTAGGACAACTTTGATAAAAGGTTTTGATCCACTTCAAATGTTGACTAGCGTATACGCATTCTTGGCTCATTATTTAATCAGACTTCCAAAGATTCAGAGATTTTAACACGAAATTTGATGCGCAATGCAAAACAATAATTTCCCCCCTAAAATGCATACATTTTTTTTTTTAAATAGTAGGGTGTTTGTATACTGTACTGTTTATATACTGCCATGTATATATACTGCAAGTGACATATTTTATCATTAATGTTAATTAAAACCACACAGCGATTTATAGGTTCATTGCATTATTTGCAATCCCATGGAGAGCATTTGATGAGACTTAAGTAGTTTTTAATGTGATTTTTGTGATGGTTGAGGAGCACCACGGTTTATGACAATGATAAAGACTGGTGCTACCCATAAATCAATCATCCTCATTGAGAGCTTCTCTTCAAGTGGCCGTCAGTGTTAATATCTGAAACACAGTCTCATATATTCCTGTATGATTTAGTGACAGAGCATTACAGAGGTGTATTACATTACAGCGAATCAATAAGGCAACAAGCAGAGATGTGGAAGTACAGTCCAATGGAGTCGATTACAAATGAAACAATCCAAAGATAAAATGGTAAGCCAATTCCATTACAAGATATTTATTTATAGGTATGATGCTATAAAATACTGCTAGCTTGGCTTCTTGTGTGAGTGTTTTTGTGCGTGTACCTCATAAAATGGCAAGATCGATGGACCTATGCCAGGATATGGGGATGTAGGCTGTATAAAAGGCCTTTATGCTTCCTTTTCCCTGTAGAAAAGATGGCGCTGGTTTTGCTGGTGCTAGATGTAGGGATGTAACGATTCACTCAACTCACGATTCGATTCGATTCACGATTTTGATTTCACGATTCGATTCACAATTTATTTATTTTTTAACAAAATGAGATGTAAGACAAATTATAAATTCAATGTGTCCTTTTATTATTGCTTGGACAAAATGCTGCGCGTTTCTTTGTGAAATTGAAATATTTGTAGAAAACGAAGCGTTTGAGAGAGGCGGGGCATAGAGGACCTACAATAATGTACAGTATTTGAAAAATAATGTGTTTTTTGAACATTAAAGCATGTCAACATATTCTGTTACACCAAATACACAAAATAATGATCTTTAAAAAAGCATCATATGACCCCTTTAAAGCAGCACTCTGTAACTTTTGGCGCTCTAGGGGTTAATAAACAGAACTGCATACATCCCGCGGAAGAACATTCCAACCGGAGCTACTTCTCTAAGTTTATGTCTATGGCGATTCACGCTGGCATGTGCTACTCCGCAGCGGTGACGACCCGACCAGGCTACAATAGTCTAAATGTACCGTAGTGATTCGGAATAAGACAAAAACGCGGTTTGGAAGATGAATTCACGATGTACTCGCTCATTATATACATTCTGAACACAGAAAAAGTTACACAGTGCTGCTTTAATGCATTTGCAAACTTGCAAATACATCCCTAATAAAGGGATTTGTGATACATTTGAAAATATTGTGTATGGTCAGAAGAATGTTTTCATTGTCTGATGATCTCTTCCAGGTCAGTGGCCGAGTTAAACATTTCCCCCAGTCCTCTGTCATCAATGCTTGAAGACGACATCAGGAAATCAGACAGCAACATACCAGAGGGGTAACTGAACCAAAACATATTCCGTGCAGATCCCAGATCAAAAATAGACTGCATTTATATGAAAAGAAATGTAATATGACAGTGTAAATGGACAACCTTTATAAGATGTTCTTCTCCTCATTAGAGATGTTCATTCCCAGCTCAGCCTGCGACTTTTTCATCTCAGACGCATCCAGATGGCCAAACAGGAGCAGAACTTAAAAGCAACTCATTAGCTTTCAGCGATACGGCTTAATCAAACCCAGACAAAACTCGATCAACGTAAATGATCCACTACCAGAATAAAGAAACACACAACACATTTAATCAAGATGTTTCAAAACTACCAATTAGAACTCAAGTACTCAAACACTACAAACACAAATCACTTTGCAAATCAGATAATACTGTGCTCAACGAAAGGGCATATGAAGTCTAAAAGCTTGACTGATTTAAAAACCCTGAGGTGTGTTCAGTATGTCATGCTATGCTAACATTACTAAAGCATACTACTGTTTTTAGCGTGCAGTATGTATAATGTGCACAGCATACTGTTTTATGCATGCAATACCCAGATTAAAGGGATAGTTTAGGCAAAAATTTAAATATGCTGAACATTTACTCACCCTCAGGCCACCCAAGATATAGATGAGTTTGTTTCTTCAATGGAACAGATTTGGAGAAATTTAGCATTACATCACTTGCTCACCAGTGGATCCTCTGCCGTGAATGGGTGCCGTCAGAATGATCCACACCACTCCAGTCCATCAATTAAAATCTTGTGAAAAGTGAAAAGCTTTGTGTTTGTAATAATAATAAGTCTTCTCATCTGAATCAGGAGAGAAATATGCACAGATTAGCACTGCTTACAAACAAAAACAACCCAAAACAGTAAAATAATTATAAATCTAAATAAATATGTAAGTGGATTTTGATGTGAGGACAACAAGGGATGGACTTTTTCACTGGAGGAACCGTTATTATGGATGATTTTGGCCAGAAGCGACAGTTAAAGGGGTCATATGATGCTGCTAAAAAGAACATTATTTTGTGTATTTGGTGTAATGAAATGTGTTTATGCGGTTTAAGGTTAAAAAAACACGTTATTTTCCACATACTGCACATTATTGTTTCTCCTCTATGCCCCGCCTTTCTGAAACGTGTCGATTTTTACAAAGCTCATCGTTCTGAAAAAGACAGGTGTGCTGTGATTGGCCAGCTATCCAGTGCGTTGTGATTGGCCGAATACCTCAAGCGTGTGACGAAAATGTTACGTCCCTTACCATACTGTGATGATGCCCTGTCAGGCCGGAGCGATGATTCAAAAACATGAAAACCCATTATAAACGAGGCATTCGTTGCATCCAGTGGGGACATAATTATGGATTATAATGACTTATACTGTCTTTTTACGCGTTGCGTCGCGTAAACATAAAACCATGTCTGCATTTGTGATCGGAGAAATGACAAACAACAAGCCCTACTCTACACTGCCCAAAAACTTCCCTTTAAATATATAAAATATAAAAACTCTTTAAATATAAAACGGCCGGAGAGCTAGAGTAAGCAGAGGCGGCGGATTCGACGAAGGAGCGTCCAGTGGGCTTGCAGCAACCACATGTGACGACCCCGGGCTGGACTCCGCTTCGTCCACGGTGAAAGCCGATCCGGCGATCCACAGTGCAAAGTTGTAGTATTTCCTCAGCAACCAGCACGGATCAGCTCCAGGCATGACGAAGCAGATATCGTCCTCTTTTGGAAGGCCAAACAAAGTAGTTTCGCTTTCACAACGAATCACACAGTGCCTTCACGACATGGCGGCGGCAACAACAATACTACAGCGAGAATAAAAGTTACACCTTTCTTTGCGTGAACATTTGTAAAGGAAAAATTGAAATCGCATCATATGACCCCTTTAAAAGTTAAAATGTGTTGATGGATTTATTTTTAACAAACATGCAGCTTTTCGCTTCACAAGACATTAAATGGTGGTGTGGATTACTTGTGGATTATAGTGATGTTTTTATCAGCTGTTTGGACTCTCATTCTGACGGCACCCATTCACTGCAGAGGATCCATTGGTGAGCAAGTGATGTGATGCAACATTTCTCCAAATGAAGAAACAAACTCATCTACATCTTGGATCATATCATAATATACTGCAAAATATGCAGCATTATTCCATTCCCCACATATCCCAAATGACTTCACTGAAGTTTACCAGCAGTTAAACAATCTGTTTTAAATATAAAGTGCCTAATTTTAGCTGGGCAAAGCATAGCAGTACAACTAATAGTTTGAGTAAATGGGTGGTTTTGGCACATTGTTGTTGCAGGAGCATCTGTTTCTGTTTTCTTGCCATTCTGCCTAGATTAGTATTAATGTCATTGTTCTTCTTCAGGCTGTGAGCTGGAGTTTATGCTAATGTTGTTTTAGGTATCTGGAAGATTCAGTAAAGGCATGACCGCTGTCTTCTATGGTATGAGTGATGATCATTTTTACAAAACCAATTTTAGTTAAAGAAAATTATATTTTTAGCCAACAAATTGTCTTATGCTGTGCAAAATTTTGTCTTCAGCACAGTCATAGGTTATGGATATAGAAATTCTAATAGGATGTTTACACAAGGACATTTTTTCTAGAGCTGAGATAGAAGACTGTTCCCAACTGCTACTGACATGGACGAAGAGTTACTGAACAAAACTGCCATCAGCTGGATAAAAAAAGTATTTTCACATGTTCAACATTCTGCAGTGTATGGAGACATGGAGATGCATGCAGGAGACATTCTCTTCTGGCCTTTCCTATGACAAGCTCACAAATGAGCACTAGTTTTATATTCACCTGTTACCATTCGCAGAACATCTAGTCTCCGTTTGCGTGAACTGGTTTGATTGTTAATCAGACCTTATGGGAATCATTAAAAGATTTAGCTCAACCAAATTTGCATTTACAAGATGCTTCCCCATTAAAGAAAGCTCTCAGCAGACTAATTGCAACCCTGAAACTACTCAAGAGTCTTGTGTAAAGGTGGCATGGTGACAGAGGGGTTGTATTTTTAGTAGCTCTTGGGTTCTTAAGATGGAACCTGCAGATCCTTAACCATAAGGCATACCATTTCATGATGTATTCACTGTACTTACAAAAACTTGTTTTTGGACATGTATCTGACTTCCCTTATTAGGATGGATGATGGATGAGACATGGTTTTGACAATACAGATACACATCAGCCCACTTAAGTATGCCATCACGATAAATACTACATACTCTTATACTATGTATTACAATTTTTAATATTGGAATTTTTTTAATGTTAACAGTTTTCAGAATATGGTTGAGAATGTGGAACACATCTGCCAGCAGAGGGCATGATATTTTCCTTATATTGCGTGTTTGTTTGCTATGTGAGTTATACATTTTTAATACTGTTTTACTATTTAAAAAATAATAATTTTGTATGTATGTATGTATACACACACACACACACACACACACACACACACTAGACTGCTGCAATACACATCAGCCCACTTAAGTATGCCATCACGATAAATACTACATACTCTTATACTATGTATTACAATTTTTAATATTGGAATTTTTTTAATGTTAACAGTTTTCAGAATATGGTTGAGAATGTGGAACACATCTGCCAGCAGAGGGCATGATATTTTCCTTATATTTCGTGTTTGTTTGCTATGTGAGTTATACATTTTTAATACTGTTTTACTATTTAAAAAATAATAATTTTGTATGTATGTATGTATACACACACACACACACACACACACACACACTAGACTGCTGCAATGATCTCATGCTAGCAGACAAATTGGCATTTTATTCAACTCCATTGCTCTCTAATTAGTCTACAAGATTAAACCTAATCAAATCAAAGCACATTTTAACTAACATGCACTGTTATTTAATAAAGCAATAAGCCCCAAGAAGCCGTGGTTTACAGTGAATTTATAACAGCTAACTTAAGGGGCGTTGTTAGGCACGACACGAAGCGGAGTGCCTACAACCCCCTTAGCTGTTATAAATTCACTGTAAACCACAGCTTCACGGGGCTTATTGCTTTTATAAAACGGTTATTCCATATACGTAGTAAGGTTTCACAAAATAAAACAGCAACTAAAGTGTAATGATATTAATAAAAACATTATTCTTCCGCTAAACAATGTAGTTCCTCAGAAAGGGTTGTGGTTCCAACAAAGTGGTTGCCGAGCAACACACAAATGTAAACAAAGGTGTATGTTTGTAGGGTAATTTACAGCAGCTTCGAACTTGGCTCAACCAATCAGAATTAAGGACCGGAACTATCGTTTTATAATATTTAATAACACACAAAAATATATCATGCTTGAGATTTTTAATGACAAATTGCAGTATAATTTCTTGGAAGGTGGGTTACATTTTTCTCTTGTATCATTTTCCTCATGACTTTTCAATATTATATTAATGAAATCATACTACTGTTATATATTTATTTATGCATAAAATATGTATTCATAAATTTGGTTGCATTAAAAATAATTTAAAAGAAAAAAATTACGAAATATATTTATGTAGTATATTTTAAGTAATAACTCATTATGGTGGCTCATGCTTTTATGATGCGTGAGAGAGATATTTTTGTGACACTGACCTCATCTCCACCCCCTCTTCTCCTCCCCTCTCCCCCTTCTCCATCCCACCTCTAATTGCCCAATTCTCTACGCTTTCTGCCTCTTTTCTCCTTCTCTCTCTCTCTCAGACACACACACACACACACACACACGAACACCTGCGCAGGGCCAGTGAATCACGCCGACGCCGCTTCGCTCTCCAATCTCTCATCCATCCTGGCAGTCAGATCGCCTCCATTTGAATCAGGAGTGAGACTCTCCGCGGTGGAAAGAGGATTCATTGCCATCATCTGCAGCACGAGATTGCGTTTCGATTAATATTTCACAAGTCCCTTCTCGCTCAGTGTGGATTGGCTGGCTCTCTTTTGTTTCCTGGAGGTGAAATGATGCTGAAGTGATGCTGCGTCGTTGTTCCCACCCGCTGTAGACCATCATCATCATCATCATCATGAGTACGAGTCTGATCGAAGAGCCCAACATGAGAGATTTGGACTAACAAACCCGAAGGGCTGTTGAAGATCTCAAGTGTTTAAAACCCTCAAGTTAACGTGCTGGAGAACGCCATAGTGGCAGGTAGGCTTAGTTGTACGCTTCTACACTGGTTGATGTTTATTTGCTGATCAAGACATGTTATTAGTTAAACATCAGCAAATGTGCGTGCATTATATGCTTATTTCACGTTTTGGTTCTTGCTTTATGTGATTGCATGATTGCTCGCAAGTAGCCTATTTTAAATATTGATTGGAACTGAAAAATTAAATGTAGGCTAACAAAAGGAAGAACAACAACAATACATAAAAAGGAAACTTTTTAATAATTAATTGCATAAAATTGTTATTATTCAAAAATAACAAAACATGTTAAAAATATTTTAAGCTTAAAAGTGTATATATATATATATATATATATATATATATATATAACTACATGCTACATTTATTAAGAGTGAGGGATTGAAAACTATTTAATTACAATAAAAAAAAATTTGCTATAATAATGATCCCAAAACAGTGTTTTCATGGTGTAAATATTGTTTTTATTTTTATTTTTTTTTTAAATGTTCAATATGCAGTAGTACTAATTGTTATACACAAGTAGTATTGTCTGATGGTCTTTAAAAGCATTCAGTTTAAAAAAAAACTTGTGTTCTTCCACTAGTTTATATTCCAGTAAGGCTGTAATATTCATATAAACAGCAGGCAATGATCCTGTGGTCTCCCAAACAAACATAGGCCACTGGTTGTGTGTGTGTGAACATGTATGTGTGTAATTGCAGCTTTATGTTGCATCTGACACTCTTTTCTCCCAAAAGACCAAAATTAGAAAACATGACAATCCCACTTTCCATCAGGACTGTGAACAAACCACCCACTCAAACAGACCGAAAAACAGAGACAAACACAAATACATGAATACACACACACTTTTTCCTTATTTTATTTTCAAATTTTACTTTATTAAACTATGTATGCAGTGTTAATTATGTAGGCCTAGCATGATATTTATCAAACAATAGGCTACTATTTTACTGTTTATTGTGCGCTATACACACACAGCAGGTTTGTCCACAATGCAGGTCATTTTTCATCTGTGCTACTTGCTCCATTCAGTCTAATTCAAGTAGGATTGATTTCTTTGTGTGAGGTGTGTGTGTGTGTGTGTGTGCCCTAGCTGAGCCCTGCAAATCCTGAAATATGGCAGTCCGAGATATCCAGTCTCTTTTGACAATCCTCTATTCCGGCAGATACACAGATCCACTCAATCCATGAAAATTCACGAGTATAAATGTGGCCTAGACCAAGAAGGCAGATCATGATCAATCTTCGAGTAGGCGTGATTACTACTGCCAGACTATCAGAGCTATATATAGAATCTCGCTGGACTTCGCACCCAAAAAACCCTGTGTAAACACAGCATACAGGATCAGACTCAGTCAGACAGATGTTATCATTACTGTAGATACGATGCAGCAGTGAAGTATGCCATTATAGATGAATCAATAGTGATGTGATATGTGATTCTAGAAACAGAATGTTTGATATCTGTACAATGAAAACAAGAAGGCGTTTTTTAACGCAGGCCATGTCACTGTTTTCATGCTATGATGACATGAGGAACTGTGACTGGCTTTGTTTATCTTTCTGAGCGGATAGAGGTTTGCGTTCTGTGCGTATTGTGTTGTTTATAAAGGAACGTTCTGGCTTGAATGTGAGTTAAAGCTGATTGTGTGATTTCTAAGGCAGTAGCATTGTGAAAAATAACTGTTTTCAGACAGGTTTCCTGAACACAAGCAGATACTCATGGCCCTGGTTGAGACAGTTAGGATGCTTAAACTTAGGGTGACCATACGTGCCATTTTCCCAGGACGCGTCCTGGCCAGGATTTCTATTTTTACCTCGAGAGCATTTTGAAAGCATAAGGAACCGTCTATATGGTATTTTGATGTCATACACCGATTGGTCTGCACACGCAAACAAAGCCAAAACCTAGATATTTTAGGCAATATAGAAATCCTGGCCAGGGCGCGTCCTGGGAAAATGGCACGTATGGTCACCCTAATTAAAATAAATACTCAATGTAGTGATCCAGAAATAACTGTATTTTCTGCACATAGCCTTAGCAGTGTGAACACACAAAATGCACTGTTAATGCATGCAGTGTGAAACTAGCCTTATGGTGTTTTCAAATTGCGTTAATGACCCAGTCTCCTGATAAACCAACTGATAGCAGTAACTCAGGATCGATTACCATGACAGAAAGTTGTGGAAATTAGAGGGACAAACCAGGACACCATGAAGTGGAAAATATTAGATATTTTTTCGTTTTTTCTCATGCGGCAAGGTATTTATAATATATACGTGTATATATATATATACACACACACACACACACATATTAGGCTATATATATTGTTTATTAACATTTATTAAGATTGAAAATTATTTAATAATGATCCCAAAGCAGTGTTTTTATGATGCATGCATTTTTTTTTTTTTTTAATTAAGTAAAAAGTTAAAGATGTTTAATATGCTGTGTACTAATTGTTATACACAAGTAGTATTAGTATCTAGTATCTGATGGTGTGTGTGTGTGAGAACATATATGTGTGTAATTGCAGCTTGGTGTCACATCTGACACTCTTTTCTCCCAAAAGACCAAAATTAGAAAACATGACAATCCCACTTTCCATCAGGACTGTGAACAAACCACCCACTCAAACAGACCGAAAAACAGAGACAAACACAAATACATGAATACACACACACTTTTTCCTTATTTTATTTTCAAATTTTACTTTATTAAACTATGTATGCAGTGTTAATTATGTAGGCCTAGCATGATATTTATCAAACAATAGGCTACTATTTTACTGTTTATTGTGCGCTATACACACACAGCAGGTTTGTCCACAATGCAGGTCATTTTTCATCTGTGCTACTTGCTCCATTCAGTCTAATTCAAGTAGGATTGATTTCTTTGTGTGAGGTGTGTGTGTGTGTGTGTGTGCCCTAGCTGAGCCCTGCAAATCCTGAAATATGGCAGTCCGAGATATCCAGTCTCTTTTGACAATCCTCTATTCCGGCAGATACACAGATCCACTCAATCCATGAAAATTCACGAGTATAAATGTGGCCTAGACCAAGAAGGCAGATCATGATCAATCTTCGAGTAGGCGTGATTACTACTGCCAGACTATCAGAGCTATATATAGAATCTCGCTGGACTTCGCACCCAAAAAACCCTGTGTAAACACAGCATACAGGATCAGACTCAGTCAGACAGATGTTATCATTACTGTAGATACGATGCAGCAGTGAAGTATGCCATTATAGATGAATCAATAGTGATGTGATATGTGATTCTAGACACAGAATGTTTGATATCTGTACAATGAAAACAAGAAGGCGTTTTTTAACTCAGGCCATGTCACTGCTTTCATGCT
>NW_015556561.1:95076-98456 GCF_001515605.1 Sinocyclocheilus anshuiensis | reverse complement strand
CGGGACGCGTCCTGGGAAAATGGCACGTATGGTCACCCTACTTAAACTCACAGTTATGCTTTGAAAATGACAGCAGAGTCAAACGAATAAAGGTTTGTTTACTGCAGTGCACCTACAATCAGTGTTATTTTAGTATCATAGTTTTTATTATTTTTGTAATTCATTATTTACTTTATTCTTTTTTTGTCATTTATAGTTTTAGTAATTTTGTGTGGTGATTTTTTGTCATTTTCATTTTTTTCATTTTACATTTCTATATAGTTTTCATTTTATTTAACATTTCTGTATTTTTTATTTCAGTTTTAGTTATTTTATTACATCAAGTTAAACTTATGGAAAATGAGAAATTATGACTTGGAAACTAGTTGAAATAAGTTTATTATTATTATTATTATTATGGTTAATGTTTATTTTATTTCAAGTAACAGTGTTAACGATAATAACCCTGCTTACTATTGAACTCTATGGGTATTTATTTTAGTATCACTGATTTTTATTATTATTTTGGGTTTTATTATTTTATCTGTATGGTTATTATTATTTTATTTGAATTGGTTTGTATTTTAATATTTTCTGTTTTCAATTTAATTTTGATTAAACATTTTTTTCAAGTTTAAAAATGAGTATCAATTTAAACTAAATGAAAATGAGAATGCCTTTGGAACTATCTAATATATATATATATATATATATATATATATATATATTTGTAGTTTATTTAATTTCACCTAACACAAATATTTTTTATGGTTTTAGTTTAGATACAATTGAAATTTTGCACAAGTTAAAAGGTCAAAATGCCGTGGCCCCATAAATTTACTATATAACTCTTGTTAACATGAAATTAGTCTGATGAAATCACTTACTGCCACTGTGTTTTCAACATTACATCTACTTTTCTTCTGTCACGCAGGACGCGTCCTGGGAAAATGGCACGTATGGTCACCCTACTTAAACTCACAGTTATGCTTTGAAAATGACAGCAGAGTCAAACGAATAAAGGTTTGTTTACTGCAGTGCACCTACAATCAGTGTTATTTTAGTATCATTGAGGTACTATTATAGTTTTTATTATTTTTGTAATTCATTATTTACTTTATTCTTTTTTTGTCATTTATAGTTTTAGTAATTTTGTGTGGTGATTTTTTGTCATTTTCATTTTTTTCATTTTACATTTCTATATAGTTTTCATTTTATTTAACATTTCTGTATTTTTTATTTCAGTTTTAGTTATTTTATTACATCAAGTTAAACTTATGGAAAATGAGAAATTATGACTTGGAAACTAGTTGAAATAAGTTTATTATTATTATTATTATTATGGTTAATGTTTATTTTATTTCAAGTAACAGTGTTAACGATAATAACCCTGCTTACTATTGAACTCTATGGGTATTTATTTTAGTATCACTGATTTTTATTATTATTTTGGGTTTTATTATTTTATCTGTATGGTTATTATTATTTTATTTGAATTGGTTTGTATTTTAATATTTTCTGTTTTCAATTTAATTTTGATTAAACATTTTTTTCAAGTTTAAAAATGAGTATCAATTTAAACTAAATGAAAATGAGAATGCCTTTGGAACTATCTAATATATATATATATATATATATATATATATATATATTTGTAGTTTATTTAATTTCACCTAACACAAATATTTTTTATGGTTTTAGTTTAGATACAATTGAAATTTTGCACAAGTTAAAAGGTCAAAATGCCGTGGCCCCATAAATTTACTATATAACTCTTGTTAACATGAAATTAGTCTGATAAAATCACTTACTGCCACTGTGTTTTCAACATTACATCTACTTTTCTTCTGTCACGACCATTTCAAGGCAGTGAATTATGCATTGAAAACATACCAAAAAATTGACTGTTTACATAGAAAAAATCCACCTACTGGAACCCACTTTGACAAGTAATCACTGCTAAAAGGACGAAATAGACAGCTTTATAGCTCATATAGCACACATTTTTATAGAAAAAAATGAATATGGGCTTTCACAGAAATTCACAGACTGCACATTTATTGACTGTGTTGTCCCATAGACTTCCATTGTAAGTGCATTATTTTGAAACAAATCAAAATTATTGTCTGTGGCAATCAGCAGCATCATTGGTATAGATCTTTGCTTGTTTAGAACCTCAAACAATCCTTTAATTGTACTCAGCTGCATTTCTCAAAAGCATCGTAAGCCTGAGTATATTGTAGAGACAGTTGATGGCAATGGATTCTATGATCTGCTTAGGCTTATGATGCTTTTGGGAAATGCAGACCTGTATGTTTAGTATCACGTGGACGGTTGCCCGTTTCTGGGTGCCTTTGTATTTGTGTGGGCATCAGAGCTGTGGATTAAAAGCAACACAAAGTGAGCCTAAATCCTCTTGCTGCCTTTTCGCTTTCTTGTGAAAATGTGTTTAGCTGTTGAACCCGGAGGTTAATTCAAGTCAAGTTAGACATCCATATATCATTCTGCTCTTTGGGTTTGTGTTCTTTGCTAAGAGCTCTTCTGATAACAGATCGGATGTTAGACTGTGTATTGAAACAACCTTCATCAACTGTGTGTTTGATATGGAAAATGTTTTTTTTTTTTAAGGTTGAATTGCATGAAGTCATCAATGTAATCTACTTAAGTTAATTTCAGGCAGTTAATTGGATGCTTAATGCATAACGGGGGCAGTGAATGAAAGGCAAGCTTAAAATTAATGTTAAGCAATAATCAGCAGTGAAATAAAGCCGTTTCCTTTTTGGTGGGTGCAAATTACTTTAAAAACCCTGACAATGTCATGAGAGATTGTTATAAACCTTTCAGCCCATTGGTGAAACTTGTTAATTAGGTCTTTTTTGGTTTTTATCAGTGTCTATCTGTGTCTCTCTCACTGTCTTTTTTGCAGAAATCAAACAAAGGCACAAATGAAACTCTGCAACTGAGAATAAGGCTCTGAGAAACATTGTTACCACACACAAATTCACTTACTGCTTAACACACACATACACACACACACACACACACACACACACATAATGGCACTGGACAACACCGGCTTCTCCTCGTGCTCCGAATCCCTGTCCCTCCCAGTTCCAGAGAAAGGGGAGGAGCCTGTGGCATACTGCAGGTATGAATAACACACACAAACACACAGTTTTATATCTTTTAACCATTTTAAATTGGAAGACTCTTTTTTTTTTTAATGCAAAATATGATTTTTCTTCAGTAAATAAAGAATGAGGAATGTATTGGTGACAATTGGTGTACATTGTAATAATATATGTATGTATAAAACTTGACAAACTAACGTTTAAATAAAAATAAATTAAAGCTAAACAGAAATATATATATATATATATATATGTATGTATGTATGTATG
>NW_015556561.1:60616-94774 GCF_001515605.1 Sinocyclocheilus anshuiensis | reverse complement strand
ATATATATATATGACAAAAGCACATAAAATTGCTAAAACAAATTACAATAAAAACAAAAAATAATCAATTAAATCTAATTGGAAATAAATACTGTAATGGTACACTGTAAACAAAAAAAAAGATTTTTTGAAGTTGTAAATAAAACAAAGATTGAAGTACATTTTGACAAGAAAATACTATAAAAAAAATACAAAATAATATATTTCAGTGTTTCTACTTCAAAATTTCAGGTTTAATTCAATGTGTTACTTGCAGTTTCTTTGTAATTTTTAATCAATTTACTAGCAATTTCTGGGTGAATTTGTTTTTCAGTCTATTTAAATAATAATTAACACTATTTCAGGTTCAACCAAATATATATACAGTATATATATATATATATTGGTTTTTGATATTGGCAAAAAAATAAATAAATCACTTCATCCCTGAGGAATACTTCTCAATCAAGTTTTCTGCTCATAGATGCAGTGCATTTGTGTAGTCCACACTCTGTCATTTTTGTCCATGCTAGATATGAACACAAGTAATCTGTGTGGGTGGACACTTGAGAACAAGCGCTCCTCTTTGCGCTGTAAGATGCAAGAGCCAATTTACTAAAGGATACTGTGTGATTTAAAAAAAAAAGAAAAGGACTCGTTTTCACAAACAAAACATCTCCATCGCTGTTGGATGTTCTCTGACGCTCTCTCTCCCTTCCTCTTTCGTATGGCAGGGGTGATCTGGATCATTTGGAGGACGAGGCGTGGACTCCATGTGTAAATAATGTTAATGGATTCATCTCCGCATTCCTTTTCTCCATTGAAACGGAGACGACCATTGGCTACGGTCACCGTGTCATCACTGACCAGTGTCCAGTGGGCACCATGTTACTCCTGCTTCAGGCCATACTGGGATCTATGGTCAATGCATTCATGGTAAGATCAAAGACAGGCCACTTTCCACAAAAATATGGTACACTTTGGCGTCCAATTACTTTTAAAAAAACCGTTAGAGTCCCAAATCTTGTGTTTTTTGCTGTGCAATCTAAGAATTTATATTTCTATATGCTGACTCCATTAATCAAGCCCGAACCATTATAAGATTATCAACAAAAATGTTAAAATATATTTTCATATTATTAATAATATCATATTACCTTTATATTATTAATAGTAATATTATATTATAATATTAATATCAATACATAATATTATTTAGTGCCTTTAAAACTATTTGCAGTTGTACTATTTGCATTCTTTTATTGACAACAAATATATATTAAAGGTATAAAAATATGATTTAAAAAAATAAAAATTACATATAATAAATGTTGTCATTTATTGTCTTAATGTTTCAACACTATTATTTTTATACTTTTTATCAACAACATTAAAATGTTTTTTTTTATATTATTATTAATATTATAGTATATATAACTTTGTACAACTTTACTTATGTATATATACATTATATATGCAACACTGTTATTTTTATATGTTTTAATTATTTAATGTTTATTTCTAGAAAATAAAAAAATCACACAGAATTTTGGTAACAGGGTTGCGAAATAAATAGAAAATGAAAGCACATATAATATTTAGTTAACCTCCTGAGGTCGATGATTTTGTGAAGGTTAAGCACTTTTTTCACTGATCTTTTGTTGAAAAAGCACATAATTTTAAAGCATTTCAGGTACTATTTACACTCTTTTTGTAGAAAGTGCCCCATGATTCCCATGTATGATGTGGTCTGGCAGTGTTTTGTTGTTTTTGCACGTGGCTTTCGTTTGTTGATTTGTGCTCTACTGAGTTATATCATCCATAACCAAGAGCAAATGAGTCATGCGTTTTGGAGCACAGATGTGCGTACCCTCTCCCTCTGTTTCTGTCTTTCCTTTTCTCCTTTTCTAATTCTGTCGCTTTTGCCAAATTCAACCCCCTTCTCAATCTCTTTTCTGGCCTATTTTGATGTATTTTTGTAGTTATGATGAGCTCATTTATATCTCCATGTCCTGGTTTAAATGTTGCCCCCGGAGGCTGCGTTTCACACACACACACACACTTGAACACAACACACACTCTCTCTAAATGTCATGTCCTCTAGTATCTGCTTTTGTAAACCCAGATTAACAGATTAAACCTCATTTATCCTCATTTATAAATGAGTTTCCTCATTTATCTCACTTTAATTTTAATTAGTGGGGTTTGTGAAGGTGAACATGCTCATATTTGGGGTTAGAGATTTGAATGAAGTATTAATCTTTATTTAGTATTAAACTTTGGAATATGATTAATCTTAAATGTTGGCCTATCATTCCTAATTATCCTCAAATCACGTGGTTTGTTTTGCCACCTGCCGAATGTTAAAAGGTAAGGTATATATATATATGAAGCACAGAAAGTCCATGCTTTTCAGCCATTCTCTTTGCCATGTCCTTTGTCTTCGTTTTTTTTATGAATGGCGCGAAACGTAATGCTTACGTCAGAGTTTTACCGTAGTGATTCGGAATAAGACAAAAACGCGGTTTGGAAGATGAATTCAGGATGTACTCGCTTATTATATACATTTTGCAAATTTTGAAAAAGAAATATATCACAGAAAAAGTTACATAGTGATGCTTTAAGTTATTATTACTTAATCAAAACAACCCAACTACAGTTTGATTGATATTACTTGGAATGCGCAATAAAAAAAACGTGATTTCTGGAGAAAAAAAAATCGGTTTTTTTGATAATATGAAGAGTTATCGGTTTTTGCAAATTAGCTCTTCATATATTAATAACTATTGACCTTTTTAACTATTGTGATAACATTAGCAATCTGTCCAGTTTCTCATATTTTATGCTTTTTCTTTATATGTGAGTGTGATTTGAACTCAAATGACATCCAATAGTCCAGTAACTTCTTTTCAGGTGAAGTTTAATAACAACATTAACTGGAGAAAGTTACATGGTCAAAAAACTGTATCACTCCAATCTTGCATGACAAAAACTAAGAGTCATTGCCTGGAAATGACTCTTTAATCCACACAATTGTTAATTTCACATCTGTATAAAGAAACAAATAACTTATTGCTCTTACAAATATAATCAAAACTATTAAAAAAATTGTTAATTGAAATAAAGCTGATATACTGTAAATTATGTACTGTATGTTAGAAAAAAAAATTAAATTAGAAATGTTTCCTTGGCAACCTTGTAAAAATGATTTTTCTAAGTTGTAAATAAAACAGAGGTTATTGGAGTATGTTTTACTAGAAAATACTATTTCTTAAACGTGTTACTTGCTATTTTGTTTTTATTATTTTCAAAGAAATTGAGTTAAAATGATTTCAAAGTAAATTCTAAACCATTTTTTTGTCCAACTTTAATAAGTTGAAGTTTAAGTACTAAAATGACTAAAATACAAACAAATGAAAGCTAAATAGAAATGTTTAAAAAAAGGGAAAAAAAAAAATCGAAATCTTAAAATAAAATAAAAAAACTGCAGAAACCTCAAACAGAAAACTCCTTGAAACTTAAAAGTAAAAGCTAATTTTACAAAATATGAATAAACAATGGAATAGTACATAAATAATATGAAAATATCACTGAGCACCACTCACATATTTTAAAATGTAAAAATCACAGTTTGTAAAAATCTGTTTCTTTCTCTCTCCATCTCTCACTAGGTTGGTTGTATGTTTGTGAAGATCTCCCAGCCGAATAAGCGTGCTGAGACCTTGGTGTTTTCTCGTAATGCTGTCATCTCATTGAGGGATGACAAGCTCTGTTTGATGTTCCGCGTCGGGGACTTGAGATCCTCCCACATTGTGGGCGCCAACATGAGAGCCAAACTTATCAAATCCAAACAGACACAGGAGGGTAAGACAGCATTTACCACCCTCACAGGCCTCATCTGCAACATCAGCACCCTCATGTAATATATAAGTGGCGCCACCTGGTGGCTATAGTGTACAATGTTGTGAACATTCTCTTATCAGAACCGTTTGTTTCGTTGTCTTTCTCTTTAGGTGAGTTTATTCCGCTGGATCAGACGGATATCAGTGTTGGTTTTGAGACGGGGGACGATCGTCTTTTCCTAGTGTCTCCGTTGGTGATCTCTCACGAGATCGATGTCCGCTCTCCGTTCTGGGACATGTCACATTCTCAGCTGGAGAAAGAGGACTTTGAGATTGTTGTCATCTTGGAGGGGATGGTGGAAGCTACAGGTACACTAATACTTCGATATATTATGCGAAATGTGTTGTATTGATTTATGTTTAGTAATTGACGGATATATTCTGATCTACAGGTATGACCTGTCAGGCGCGGAGCTCTTACCTGGCTGAAGAACTGTTGTGGGGTCACAGGTTTAGTCCCATGATGTCGCTGGCCGAGGGATTCTTTGACGTGGATTATGGGTCTTTTCACCACACATTTGAGGTATGTGGTGTAGAATGGGAATTTCTAATTGGTCGATTTGAGGTTCTGCAGTAAAATATCTTGGGTTCCATGAAGAACCTTTAACATCCATGTAACTTTTACATTCCACAAAAGGTTCTTAAAGGGGTCATATGCTGCTGCTAAAAAGAACATTATTTTCAAGAGCTTGTAACACTCCAAAGAGAAAGGAAAAATTGAAATAGCATCATATGACCCCTTTAATAGTGGAAAAGGTTATTTAGGTTATATAAAATGTTCTTTGCACTAAAAAAAAACAGTTGTTTTAAGAACTGTTCACTGAAATGTTCTTTGGGGAACCAAAAATCTATGGCTAAATCTGTTTTTAAGAGTGTAATGACGCTAAAGTATGTAATTCATCCTTGACCATACCTGGGCTAAATCAATGTTTCATTTGCATGTATTTATTTGTTTGTTAAGTAGCTGTATCACCATATCTGGGTTTTATTTTGCAGTGTGCATCATCTCTTATATCGTTTTTTCTTAAATCCCTTACAAAGTTTTCAGTTAACTAATATATGTTGATATCAAAGGCTCTGTAATAATCATCTGTCTGTGCAAGGCTGACCAGCATTTTATTATAGAGCAAAATCAGAAATGTCTCTTCTTTACTTATGGGATTTTATGTGCATAATCAATCAAAAATCCTGCATTAGGTGTTGCTGTAGTTTTGGATTAGTCATAAATGCACATCACTGGAAGCAATCAAACTACTTGCGCAATCACATTCTCACCTTCTATCCTTCGGCCAAAGAGTATTTTTGTATAAAACTACAACAAAGCTACAAGTTAAAAAATAAATAAATAAATAATATTGTGATAATTAGTTAATATTTATAAAATATTTTTAGATTAGTTAATATTTAATTGTATTTAATTAATAAACCATTTGAATTTGTTTAAAGAAATAGTTATGTTATATGTAGTTAATATTTAATTTTTTATTAATATTTATATATAGATATTTTTATGTAAAGCTACATTAAACCATTTTAAGTTTTTTAAAGAAATAATATTGTGATAATTAGTTAATATTTATATATCAAGTATTTTAGATTAGTTTTTTAACTTTTTAAATTAATATTTATTTTTTAAATATATGCATGCGTGTGTAAATTACAAAATACTTCAATGTATGTAAACGGACAGATGCAATCAAACTGAGCAGGATTTATGTCTTTTAGCTATCATTCACAGAATGAAGATTTAGATAAATGCTTTAAATACACTTACTAACGTTGTTCATGATCCTTCAAAGGTGAACACGCCCTCCTGTTCTGCGAGAGACCTGGCATTGGCTGCCGCCCGTTTGGATGCTCACCTCTATTGGTCAATCTCCAGTCGGCTTGATGAAGAGAAATGGGAGGGGCCTAATATGACTGAGCAAACGGGGAAGTCCACTGATTCAGAATCTGTCAGGGAGGGAGACGGGCCAACATTTACTGTGGGCGGAGTTACAAATACCCAGGACCAATCGGTTGTAGGAGAGCAGAACGGCAGTGTGACCACTGACCAATCAGAGTCTGAGGCTTAAAAGGATGCAAGAATGTAAAAAGGTACGGAAAATGTTCGAAGGAGTCCACAGTTGATGTAAATTTAACTTTAGACTGGATTGTTCAATGATCCAAGCCGCCTTCTTTGAGTTAGATTTTTAAATGTATAGTCGCTAATGCCTAGCATAGAATACTTTCCCCAAGGGGGAAATCCTAGTGTCTCCTTGCTGTGTTTTCAGTCAGATTAAATCCTAACTTGTGATGTTTCACGACAACACTGCCTTTGAATTCACACAGTAGCTCTAATTCAAACTCTAGTGGGTTGCCTCTCTGTCTGCCCCGTCTACTTAAAGGGTTAGTTCACCCAAAAATGAAAATTCTGTCATTAATTACTCACCCTCGTGTTGTTCCAAACCCGTAAGACCTTCGTTCATCTTCGCAACACAATTTAAGATATTTTTGTTGAAATCTGAGGGCTCTCTGTCCCGCCCATAGACAGCAAGGTAACTACCACGTTCAAGGTCCAGAAAAGTACCAAGATGATCGACAAAGTAGTTTGGAACAACACGAGGGTGAGTAATTAATGACAGAATTTTCATTTTTGGGTGAACTAACCCTTTAAGTATCATTCTAAATTAAATGAAACCTGTGAAGCACACATGCAGTGTTGTCTTAAAGGGATAGTTCACCCAAAAATGAAAATTCTGTCATTAATTACTCACCCTCGTGTTGTTCCAAACCCGTAAGACCTTTGTTCATCTTCGGAACACAATTTAAGATATTTTTGATGAAATCTGAGGGCTCTCTGACCCTCCCATAGACAGCAAGATAACTACCATGTTCAAGGTCTAAACCTATAGAAGTTTGTTTCTTCTGCTGAACAAAAAAGAAAATATTTCGAAGAATGCAAGTAATCAAACAGTTGCTGGTCCCCATTGACTTCCATGGTATTTTTTTTTCTTACTATAGAAGTCAATGGCTACCAGCAGCTGTTTGGTTAATAACATTCTTCAAAATATCTTCTTTTGTGTTGAACAGAAAAAAGAAACTCATTCAGGTTTGGAACAACACAAGGGTGAGTAAACGACAGAATTGTAATTTTTGGGTGAACTATCCCTTTAAAATGAGGCTAAAACAAAGTATCTTACATGGTGTCTAGGTAGGCAACTCGCTAGGTTTTGAAACTGAGCTAACATGTCTGATTTGTATTAGTATCAATCATTTGAGTTTTGCACAGCCAGCCTTGTACTCTTCTAGGTTCAAAAAACTGTCGAACATCTGGGTTGTGCTCTTCTATTGTAAATAAATCTTAACCAATGATTCCTAATTGCATCTACTTCCGGAAGGCCAAATAAAGTGCTTTTGCTTTCGCACTGAAACACACACCGTCTCCCTGACATGGCTGCATCAACACTACTGCTGTTCCTGAAACCACGCCTTCTTTCTTTGCGTGCACATTTGGGCGGCATTATGCTAATATTTCCACATAGTGACGTAGATATGTGGGGGCGTGTTAGAACGAGGCGTTTTAGGTAGGCGTAGCTGACTCTTAACTTTTATAAAGAATATCTCTTTGGATTTGAGACTTTAGTCTTTGCAACTTTACAGATCTTCTTTATGCACCAAGAGCTTGTAACACTTCAAAGAGAAAGGAAAAATTGAAATCGCATCATATGACCCCTTTAACAGTCTTTAACGTTTCACTGGCTTTCTTTCTTAAGTGTTCAGCCAGTGCGGTTCTGAACTGCTACTGTTAGTGTCAGTTCAGTGCAAGTTGTTTATCGTCATGCTGGCTAGTTTCACATGTACCTGAAAAAGAAGTGAATGTGTTACTATGGTGACATTACATTCCCATTTGCAACATCACAGCAGAGTTTAGCATTAGTTTCTTAAGAGTCAGCCGGTGATAAAATTAGCACACGCTGATGACTGCCGAACAGAGTTTAGCCTGGGAAAATCATTCGTTTTGTATCCATGTCATTATGTGAGTGGATCTAGATGATAAATGGATTAGAATAAGAGAGATATTGGATGCTATTATGCCATTGCAACTTTTCAATATCCTAATTAAATCAATGTAGAAATTAACATCATCTTGTGATTAATTAGCTGTACAAACACACTGCTGTTCTTTGTATCTCTTATTTATTGAATTCAAATGTGTTCATAGCAACAAATAACTCATTGCTCAGTTGCTGCCGCAGATGAAATAAGAGAGAGAAATTTTAAAGTGCCCAATAAAGAGAATTGATATTAATCAGTGAATATTTCCAACACATCAACAGGCCATTTTTGACATATTAACTAACGTAATGCAACAAGGAATGTCTTAAACCTGCTGGTCCAGGTTTCTTCCCATGCTGGTTCAGCTTCAGACTGGTTTGTGGGTGATCTTTCTGGTGAAGCTGGTTGACCAAGGTTTTGCTGGTTAAGTTAGTCAAGAGGTTTGGTGCAAGAGTTTTTTTTTTCTTTCTATATGCTTTATTTGAGAATTAGCTGAACAAGGGAAACAAACTTGACAGAAATAAGAAGACCAATAAATTCTCCATAATTTCAATTTGCATACAACAAATAAGTACAATCAAAATGAACATAGCAAAGAAAAAAGGGATATTAACGAAACAGCAACATTGCCGAATAAACAGAATAAATTCACAAACATTTAGGTTAAAGAGAAGAGTTGCAGTTGCCATCTTTTAAAGAGTTTAATAAAAAAAGATTTTGAAATATAAGAGTTCTACATCATATGCTGCTCTTTATATTTTTCAGATGGTCTCTTTAATACCAAAAGAGTTTAAAGTGCCCCTATTATGCCATTTCCAATATTGCCTTTCATGCAGTGTGTAATGTAGCTGAATGTGAATGTAAACGATCTGCAAAGTTGTAAAGCTGAAAGTGCACGATAAATAAAGTTATTGTCTCCCAAAATAAAGAATCGACTCTGAACAGCTGAAACGAGTCGTTAGTAATTCGAATCCCACTTCCGTGACAGCTACACGTCACAGGGTAACACATTTGCATAATGCGCACCTATGTTCTACGTTGGCCGGCCGCGAACAACTTGACCCCGCCCACAAACACGTCATTCTACTGACGACTGCTTCTCTAATCTCGGGGAGTTCAACGCGGGATTCACAAAAAGCTTACTGTTGAAAGATTGATCAGTATCCTGTTTATTTGGACCAGCTGCTCCACTGCATCACAACTTGTAAGTATGATAAATAATATATGTTTATATTTTCTATAGAGCGTTCAAAATACAGAACTATTGAAATAGGAGTATCGTTTCTGACACGCGCTGAACGCCGTAGACCAATCACAACAGACTAGGCCATCTGACCAATCAGAGCAGAGCAGGCTCACGGAAAAGATGGGTTTAGAGAGAGAGACTGAATCTTTGAACTGCTTCGAACGAAACATTTGAGAATCACTGGAAAATGAGGTGATATTAAATGCATATTTTGAGAAACGGAAAGCATTTTTTTGACCTTGCATGCATGTAATCCTATTGTAGGAGACTCCGAAAACAATATTAGGAACCGTAAAAATGGCATAATAGGGGCACTTTTAACACAGAATTGTAGATATAATTCATAAAAATGAAGTTGTGGCTTTCATTTAGACACTATGATCAAGTATTTCTAGTTCTCTTAGCTTCCTTTGGGATAATCATGTTTATTGCTTTGGGTTTGGAACATTGATCCCTAACACAACTTTAAAATGATTCACTATATGTTGAAGAAACCAGAGTGATGCTGGATATGTTTTATGTTCTTTTTACATAATTATGCTGAAAACCCCAGATTGACATGCAATGTTGACAGCACTCTCATGAGCGATGCACTGATTTGTGTTTATGTAGAGTAATGTGTGTGTGGTGTGTTACATAGAACAGTCGATCTGGACCTTTATTATTAATGAATGCTTTCAATGCATCATTATAAAAACTCTATTTTATTTCAGTATACTCACTTCAGAAGGGTAAATGTTCCAAAGAGTTTGAATAAATAGAAGGTCCACTCAGTAATATTTGTTCTTTTTTCTGGTGTTGAAATTCTCAGTGCCAGTGTAGAAGTGTTTGCCAACATCCATGATTCAATTATTCTGAAAGTTCAAATGTTTGTGTTTTTTAAAGAAGTCTCTTATGCTCATCAAGGCTGCATTTATTTGATCAAAAATACAGAAAAAAACAGTAATATTGTGAAATATTATGACAATTTAAAACAATTGTTTTCAACTTGAATATATTTTAAAATGTAATTTATTCCTGTGATGCAAAGCTGAATTTTCAGCATCATTACTCCAGTCTTCAGTGTCACATGATCCTTCAGAAATCATTCTAATATGCTGACTATTATTGTTTTTGGAAAATGGTGAATTTTTTTTTCAGGATTCATGAATTGTGAATAGAAAAAAAAAAAAAACCTATTTATTTTACATTCTTTTTTTGTAAGAACGTACATGTATTTATTGTCATTTTTGATCAATTGAATGTGTCCTTGCTCAATAAAAGTATTCATTTCTTTAGGCTGCCTACCAATATGAATCTTTATCTCATATGATGATTTTAAACATATTTCTCAAAACTTCTCATGTATTTGTGTAATTTTTTTAATGAGGGAAAAGTTACCGAGTGCACCTTTAAAAATCGAGTTTGAAACAGGCTGAGAGAAACTGTGTGTTTTCCCCAAGTGTTCTAGCGTGTGCTGTCCTGTATGTGATTTGTAGCTCACTTGAATGCACATATGATAAGCACAAACTCTGCTCTCATGCAGGTTTCTCCTCTTGCTTTTGCTGCTGTTGACATTTTTAAAATGTTTTTAAGCTTTACTATTTATGTATTATAAGTCTTAATAAAACTATATTCACCCTAATGTCTGGAGATTAAGATGTGTACATTGAAAATTACATTAATTTATTTGTCATGCAATTTTGGCGCCACTAGTGGCACCAACCGGAATTGTGAGACAGAATTGCTAAATAGTCCCACCCCAAACTCACTTATACTACCGTATTGACCCGAATATAAGACGATGTTTTTTTCTTGAAAATACATCTGAAAAAACGCGGTCGTCTTATATTCAGGGTCTAGACTTTGACATGTCAATAATACACCCACAACAATAGGTGGCGCCAAATATGCATAAAACGTGTGTGCCATGAAATACGTAATGTGATGCGTGTTGTAAAGATCACGAGAAAAAACAAAAGAAAAAGAAAACCTTACAGAAATAGGAAAAATATGCAATATGAAAATAATTGAAGACTAAATGTGTTTTACTGAGAAAAAACAAGATTTGGTTTTTAAAAAGCCTTTTTCCAAAAGGTACATCTGGAAAAAGGGGGATCGTCTTATATTTGGGCCAATACGGTAATACTATTTTATTACGTTAACTGTTGGGCTAATCAGATACATTTCTACATATTTTAGTATTATAAAACAACATGTTCAGTTCTAATTATAAAAATTGGAATTTGTATATTCACCATCACTTCCTGTGTGGGAATCACGGGTACTTCACATGCACAAACGTGTCCTCTTCTTAACCCAGTGAGATTATGGGTAAATGTTAACGTATTGACTGTTCTCTGACCTTCTGACTCTTTTGTCCTCTGTCATCTCCCTCCTGCTCCTTTCTGTTTCACTGATGCGCCGCAGTGTTTCACCATATCCGTTTGGTTTCGCTGTATATACCACATTGATCATTTAAAAATAGACGTTTGCATTGTTCCTTTAAGACGCAAGGTTATTGCATGAAGTCTCAATGTGTTGTATACCACCAGCTCTGCAGTCTAGTTGCCTTGCAAGGCCTGGAAGTGCAACTAGAGGGCAGTAGCTGCAGTGAGGCTGAGTGCACAGATTCATCATTTCACTATTCTACATAGTAACAGACCTACAGATCTGTATTAAGCCCCAAAGCTCAGTGGGGTTGTCTTTGAACGGCTTATAAGCAGGCCTACACTGAATCTGCACCCGCAGCACTCTACAGAAAGATCAGCGGAATTCAAACATCCGCTGTTCACAAACTTTTACACATCCTTTGACCTTGTTTATGAAATATTTTGAGTAATCTGATTGTGCTTTCAGCTATCATTGAGAATGTCTTTACCTCAGTTCCATTTTAAACATTGCAATATGTTTAAATGCTAGTTTTGTTGCTCGTTTATGAAATATTTTGAGTAGTTGGATTGCGCTTTCAGCTAGGAGTGAGAATGAATTTACCTCAGTTCCAATCTACGCATTGTAACATGTTTAAATTGCACAGATTTCCCTCCAAAATCCGTGCAGAACAGAACATTTCAAAACGATAAACAAAATAGAGACTATTTTATATCTCACATTACATTTCCCTTGCTCTCTTTCTTTTCTGTCTAATACGCCCCTCCTTGCCTTTCCTCTTCATTACAATACTGACATAGTTTTTCAAACGTGAGCCTGTGGAACCCTACAGAGGCCTCATGCAAAACATTCTTGTGGTCTTATTTAAATGGTTTGTTCAGCTGTCTTTATTCTGACAACACGTAGTTACGTTAAAAATGAATTGCATAATATTAATTATTACTGTACAATTTAAGAAACTTAGACTTGTACGTTATGTTTTACAGTTAATTTCTAATTCACATTGTTTTTATGACACCCCCTCATGTAGGGCACGCTGGGAGGTTTGCATGTGAACAACATCCAGGCTCTTTCTCTCTCTCCCTTCACCTCTAGCATCTCTACGGAGTGTCATTGTGGATCGCACTCGCACCGTGCTGATCTTATCAAGAGCACCAGGAATTCTGGGTCAGTGTTCCATGGTGATGAGGTGTGTGTGTGTGTGTGTGTGTGTGTGAGTGGGCCGGTCCCTCAAGAGAATGGGTATGGTGTTATATGCACGAGAGAGACAGACAACAGAATTTCCATGCTCAGATGGGCAGTTTTTAAAACGCACAGTACTTTGGACTTTCTCTCTGTCTGTGCATGTGTAATATTATATAATGTCATCTGCTTTCTGGTAGCAAGCCATTTACATGCATGCAAAGACAGTCAATATGAATCTAATGTGTGAATCTGTAATCCTTTTTTTTTTGTTGATAAAAGCATCTTTTAAATGCATGAATGTGAAAGTTTAGTAAAGATCTCTTTCCTACTTTGGAGATAAATAAAGTTTGTGAAATTACAGATTCTTCAGATATGTGTATTAGTAGGCTATATATATATATATATATATATATATAAGTATATGAAGTATATTATATATAAATGCATGCAAGTTAAGAACCGGTTCTTAAAAGAATATCTATATATATCTATCTATCTATATATATGTGTGTGTGTGTGTGTGTGTGTGTCTGTATTGTCATAATACTAAACATAACATAATTTTTATTATGACATAAAACATTTTCATAATATTGTCAAAAAGGCTAAACGTTCTTGGCATTAAGTACAGGTATTACTTTATATATATATTTATATATAAAATATTCTGTGTGTGTATATATACATATATAATATAGATATCTTCTAGGATAAAAGTTGAGATTACAGGTTCTTCATGTGACAGCATTGTTTCTGGGTTCTTTAACATTGATGGCTTTGTAACACTTTCAAGAGACACTCTTTAGGGATGAATTAAGTTCTTCGCGTCACATTAAAGGTTCTAGATGTTTTTCTAACGAGCTCGAGCATAAAAAGTTATTGGTGGAACTTGAAGGTACTCCTTAAAGACTGGAACCTTTATTTCCGAGAGTGTTGGCACACCTAGCATGAACTGAACCCCGCTCGCTGTAGAGCTCTTGACATCAGAACACACTCCGCCACCACCTTGGAAGGCTCCGCATTAGTGCTGGCGTACCGAGCTCCACTAAATGTCAAATCAAGCAGCAATTACACGCGCGTCTGACGTCAACAAGGGCGAAGGAAAATAAACTTCGCGCACACTTCGGGAGAAACCATTTTTGCCAACGCTGTTTTTTCTCCTTCCGCGTAGAGAGGAGGAGAGCCCGCTGATATAGGCATGCTCAGCTGAAGCGTCCTGCAGCCTCTGACGATGGGCACAGGCGAACTGCGACGGCCGCGCCAAACTAGCTCCAGGTAAGACATATGCGTTTGAAATGAGATCCGAGCGCTTCGCGCCTTTTAACTACCGAATATACACATATGCAACCGGCCCGTGCATGCATGTATTTTTTTCATTAACAAACAGTATAACGGGAGCGCGCGTGCGCGCGTGTGTATTTTCCACCTAATGCAAAAGAGAAACACACTCAAGCAAAAGACGCATCTGCGAATGGTGCGGAGAGCTGAAAAAACGCATCCCGCACCTTGCGTTTGCCGGTGCGAGTCTAGGCCATTTATGTGTTTATGTTGCTATGGGAGGATATGTAAAAATTGAAATGGGATTATGACCGCGTATTTTCCCCAGTCCGTTTGTTTAATGTGATTCCTGTACCTGCGGTGCCGCGTATACCTGCGTTTTTGCGGCGTTTTTTACTTTTAGAATGATTCCTGAGCGGCCTGTTTGATGTATACTGTGGCACACACTGCAGTATGGCTTTACCAGCATAGCACGTTTGTGCTGCTGGTGCTGATGCTGTAGGTCATATTACGCGCTTGTGCGCCGCGCTGATGCTCATCAGGAGCTGCGTGTGTTTGTGGCGCAGTGGAGATGTTCAGTGAAATGAAATAAGTGAGAGGTGGAAATTGCATTTGAGTTGGGCTTCTTGCTCTAATATTAACATCCTCTCCCATAGGGTAGGGAATGCTTGGTGCGTTTGGGTGTTACTCTGCGTTACCCATTCCACCCCACCTCTCTCTCTCTCGCGCTCCCTGCTTTAAGTTCTTAATTAATTCTGGTACACACCTGATAATAATTGAACCGTCTCTATTCGGCTCAGATTAAATGTTGTATTCTGTAAAAAGTGACGGAGGAGTGATTTTATCACCTGCTCATGTGCTGATGGAAGCTACCTCTATGCCCTACACTAGAGCATCGAGCTGGCCTGCTCCTTAGAGACAGTGTATTCAACCATGGGAACATTTTATTGCTCTTTTACAGCTTTGAGAGTTTCACATGTTCAGGTTTTTATCCTTGAGTGAGATTAAGGTAAACATATTAGGCTTGTTGACCATGGTGGAGGGCTCAAGACTCGACTCAAGCTTTAAATAGACCTTCTGGACTTATTAATTAATGAATGCTATAATAGAAGTGAGTGGAAATAGAAGTGGAGGTGGAAGAGTCCAGTGGTTTATGTTTCAACTTTGCCGCAGATTTGTTCCCTGAAATTAGATGGAGAGCATTTTGTAGGGATATGAGTTTAGAATTAGAAATGAATAGCATAGCTCAAATAATTAAGTCCTGGAAGAATTTGATGAGAAATTTTTGAGGACGTTTCATTGCATTTTGGAGGCAAATATGAGGACAGTTTGTCAGACTGTTGAGAAACTGTAGAGGAGATGCATGTGAGATTAGATCTTTTTCTTAGGGGAAAAAAAATCAGGGTTCTTAAAAGCACAATTCTCCTTAAAATGAATATTCTGTCATCATTTACTCTCTTTCAAACTCCCATGACATTCTTTCTTCTGTGGTACACAAAGCAGATGTTAGACATAATGATAGTTTCAGTCACCATTCACTTACATTGCATTTTTTTGCCATAAAGTGAAAGTGAATGGTGACTGAGACTGTCATTCTGCTTAACTGCTCACTTTGCGTTTTATGTAAGAAAGAAAGTCATACAGGTTAAAAACAGCATGAAGGATGGGTAAATAGTGACAGGATTTTCATTTTTGAGGTGAACTGTCCCTTTAAGCAAAAATTAAAATGTGCTTTCCTTTTAATCTAGGAGACACTTGAGATATTAAAACATTTCATTGTGATTCATCTTTCCTGAAGTGAGTGTATATGGTGAGGTTTGTGTGTATTATCTGAAACATATCTAGGCTGTTGCCTTGATGATAGATGTGTAAAGTCCATCTTTATGTTTTGAATATGTTTTTAGTATTTATGTAATGTAATGCAGATCTACAATAAAAAAACATAACAATAATTAATTAAAAAGTCAAAATTCTGCTGAATATGCAGTTGTAGTGATTTAAAGTATCTTAGTGATCAATGTTAAATGAGGGTAAATTATAAGACAAAAAATGTACATGGTAACATGTTTTTTGCATTTATGATGTAATGCAGATCTGCAGAACAGTAAGTCTTTAGAATTGTGCTTGATTTGCAATTCTTGTGATATTTTGTCATATTATCTTTCAGCTTTCAAAGTTTTTTAATGATCAATGTTAAATGAAGGATGAATTGTAAGACAAAAAAATGTACATGCCATGTTAACATGTTTTTTTTGCATTTATGATGTAATGCAGATCTGCAGAAGAAAATACATAACAGTAATTGTTTAGAATTCTGCTGGATATGCAATTCTTATGATATTTTGTCATATTACCTTTCAGCTTTCAAAGTTTTTTAATGATCAATGTTAAATGAAGGATGAATTGTAAGACAAAAAAAGAATATATGTACCTGCAAACATGTGTTTGCATTTTTTATGATGCAGTGCACATACATATACATACACATACTAGCAAATTGATGTATTAGTATGACACAGAAGAGTTGAAAATCACAAGATTAGATAAATGATGTCAGATCAGTGTTTTGTGAAGTCCCCCTCTGGGATACAGTCAATGGTTGTAATTATGAACCTCCATTCCAGTGGTGATGCTGTGACACTCTCATATTCAATCAACATGAGGCAGCAACACCCCTTTTTCTACCCAGCAACACCGATGTGCTATCATTGACAGCAGCTGTCATGGTCAAATCACACTTTGACTATTGCCTTCTCTCTTCCCTGATCCCTACGACTGAATAGGGAGCACTACTTCGTGGTGTGATACGATCAACCTGCGATGTTACCTGCATTCGCACTGGTATTGTTGAGAATGCAGTATTGGAGGGAGGTGGCTAGTTTAACTGTGTCACAGGCAGTTAAAGAGCAAGAGCTATGTATCAAACTGCATTGTTGGGTTTTTCACTCTTTATTTAGTTTTACTCAGAATTGTGCTGTAGGTTACAGCTGATTCAGACTCAGAGGAACGTGATTGGCTGCTCACAGTGATGATGTCACTCCTATACCACACCAATCAGAGTTACAGCTGGCAGGGGAAACGCAATATCCTCAACCTCGCTGTAATTTCAGCCCCATATTTCACAAATTTACATTGGGTTATTAAAGCATCAGTGGTTTTAATGGTTCTGCAATGCTATAACCGACCCACAGAGAGGTTTTCAGACTGCTAACGGAAACAAAACAAAGCATATTGACAAAAGCTTGTATATTTTATGCGTGTGGATTTTCGATTCATCAGACTGCGTAAAGTATACACCGGTTACTGGTTATATCATGCAGGTAATGCACAGGAACACATGCACATGTTTTCCACAGAGGTCACCCAGAGGTCAGGTGTGTGTGTGTTGACAACAACAAAAAGTGCAGAGATGGTAAGCAGGCTCCTGACTAGTTAGAGAAGGATCTAGCCAAAGCCTCAAGCATAGCTTGCGGTATTGCATGGCTCACTGTGGATTCAACCTGACCGAATGCCACTCATCAAATCGGTCTGAGCTTTACTCAAGAAAACAAGATAGTGTTTAGGCAAACACACTCACACACACACACACACACACACACACACATGCAAACGTGCACACAGAGCTGCTACAGAGCATGAGTCAAGGTCATTGCCTCCCTTTTTCTTTTAACCTGGTTCAAGGTCAAGTAAAGGTCACTGGGGGGATCAAAGGTTACTGCTAGAATACATTCAGCACTGAGGTGTGGTTCAGTTATTTTAAATCGCCATGGAAACACAGTTTTGCTCTCTCAGCAGAGTAGAGTGTTTCCAGACGATTATTTATTGAACAGTTATTCAAAACATAAATTCAGCCATCAGTATTTGCTGATTAATAAGTAGGTAAGTATCTTGTGTGTATGTGATCTAATCTTTAGTAATTTTTTAGTGATTTTTTTAAAAGTTTTAAATAAAACAAAGGTTATTGGAGCATGTTTCAGTCTGTCTGCCTCAAAATTTTATGTTTAATTCAATGTGTTGCTGTTTCTTTGTAATTATTTGTGAAATATACTTGCCGTTTCTGAGTGAAAATAATTTCAAAGTAAACACTACACTTAAATATTTCAGTGTTGATTAACATTATCCATTGCAACTTAGGCATTTTTTATTGTCTTATGAACAAAACAGAGCATCCTGTTAAAAGTCAAAAATAAAATCACACTTAAGTTCCACGGCACGCTACATTTTTAATGTTATTTTTTTTCAAGATACCTTTTTGAAAACATTATTTTTACAATTGCATTTGGTATTGTTAGTTGTGCAAAAAGGGTTTAAGCTTTAGTATGTAAGTAAAGATTCATTTTGTGTAACGTTTCTAACTGGAAGTAGTACATTTTGTTGTATTATTATATAAGTGTATATACAGTAAATAAAAATAATTAAATATTCTTCCTTTTGAATCAGTTCAAATTTTTGATTCAACGATTCATTTGCATTGCCACTCAACGCAGAAGTATGTGTGCCATTTTTCATATATTAAAAACACTTAAGTGAAAATATGTAGGTACATTTTGTTATATTTATATATAAGCGTATATACAGTAAATACAAGGATTAAATATGATCCTTCCTTTTGTTCATTCAGTGAGAAACAGCCTGAAAAACATGACTTGATCATTTTGTTACTGTATTTTACTTGCATTGAACATTTTAAATCTGCTTGGCAACAGTGACTCTGGTTCCTCTAATACTGAGATATATATGTTGAATATCATAAAAAAAGGCTGAAAAATATCACGCAGGCCCAGATAATGGCTGTGAAATGGGAGCAGAGTATCACATTGACTTTAAGCTGCACCTCTGAGTTTGCACTTGAAGATTTTGTACATTGATTATATAATAACCTGACAGGGTGTGGCCGCATCAGATCTAAAGAACATATACTGTATATAGCTTTAAAGTTTCACGTGCTCAACCAAGAAGATGGTTAGGTCTCTGCAGAGCAGATGGTTATTGTTTTAGAGTGTAATGCTCTCTCTATCTCTCTCTGTCTCCCTTATTCTCCAGTGATGGCCTCTGCTGAGCAGCTGTGTCCCCGCCTGCTGCACCAGCACTGCCCATAGGCCACACACACATACACATACACATACACACACTTACACACGCCTTTGGGCTCCCTTTCCAACTCCATCCATACACACACACACACACACATCATGTACAGTGTGGAGGACCTGCTGATCTCTCACGGATACAAACTGCCCAGGAGCGGCCCTGCCTCCTCCTCTTCCTCTGCGCCTTATGACAATCGAAACAACGAATGTCGTCGTGATAATATAGAGAACCGGCCTGCTGGTGGTGGTGGTGGAACTCTGAATGGATTTGGGACAACGGAGGGGGGAGCAGAAGCAGGCACAGGGGTGTACAGGCCGGCGCCAGTGAAGGCTTACCCAGAGAACAACAACAACATTAATGAGGGCCATGAAAGAATTCAACGGAGATTGGAGGTTCCTGTTGCTTTCCTTGGTGACCTGCAACCTCTGGGTGACTCCCTAGCTACAGACAGTGGGTAAGTGTGCACTGTTATAAGGGTCCACAATAAAGTGTTGATATTTAGAAACAAGATGTTTCATGTAAATATTGGTTGCATGTGTTTTAAGGGACATTCACACCAAGGACGATAACTACAATGTTTTAATAATCTTTCTAATTCTATGAGACTATAACAAACACAACAGAGATATCATTGGAATTAATAAAATTTGTTCCAGCTGATGAACAATAGAAACATTGACAGCCAATCAGAATCTACCTAAAGCGGCAGACTACATTATCGCAGTTCGCTTATAAATATAAATATTTAAGATACAAATATTTAAATAAATATTTATTCCCTGTGGAATAGTTATCTTTATAGTTATCGTTCTATAGTTATCGTATTGAAAGGAGACAGTCCAAATCCTCACTATACCTACATTTTTGATGGTCAACTAACATAACCACAACCCATAAATATGCCACCAAAAGTTAAACGGAAAAAAAATGTTTCAAAAATATAAATATAAATATAAATATAGGTCAGGTAAAACAGTTTAGACTGTCCTATAACAAACCAATTAAAATAGACTTCATCCATATTCTGGATGAAGTCTATGTAGCCTAATCCATTCCACTGTGATTTTATCACAAAAATCTAGACTCTCTGTCGACATTGATGTACTGTAACCTGAAAGGAATCGGCCATGTGAATGTAATCACATCTATAGCTTGCCCTGAGGTGCATTTTGAGTGCGTAAAGTGACTGTAAATGAATGTCTAAGTAATGCACAACACAAACCTTTTTTCATTAACAAAAATGTTTTATTTGTCATTAAACATACTAAATTTCATTATAATTTTACCTGGTTATGCTGTTATTCTTTTGCTTGGTCTGCAGAGAAAGGTTTTAAATGTTTTTCTCTAATGTCACAGTTATAGGTTGACCTATGCTGGATTTGGTCAAAATGGATCACTATTTTATTTTGATTTGATTTGATTTGATTGATTGTTTGAAATATTGAATGCAACATTTTAAATTGTATTATTTAAATACCCTGCTACTTTTCACAGATCTGTGTGAATGTGTAGATTCACCTAGATCAGGGGTGTCTAAACTCAGTCCTGGAGGGCCACAGTCCTGCAGAGTTTAGCTTCAGCTTGCCTCAGCACACTTGCCTGGAAGTTTGTATTATGCCTAGTTAGACCTTGATTAGCTGGTTCAGGTGTGTTTAACTAGGGTTGGAGCTGAACTCTGCAGGACAGTAGCCCTCCAGGAACAGGATTGGACACCCCTGACCTAGAACTATAATTGTTATGTAAACAAGTCAGTAATTATGATTGAACTCTAACAAACCGTTTCATAATACACATAGCATGAACCCATATTGTGTTAGAGCCATACTTGTTTCCTTGGCTATTTTATTCAGTTCTGCGACCTAATCTGTTTGTAACATTAAAGTTGCGATTTCTGATTGCAGTTTTTGAAAAATTAACAACAAAATTCTACATCAGTGATCTATATTTGTCTCTGTTGCTAGGTTCTATGATGCTCCCAGCCTGACATTCTCTGAACATGCAGATGAGCGAGATATTTCATTCTGGAGAAGAAGGGGACAGGACTTCAGTGCTCTATTGGACTATGCTGATCCCAGGGAACTCAGAGCGTCTGGAGGATTGTGGCGAGGTCCAGTACTAGCTGTTGAGGAGCTGAGGGCTGAGAGGCCACTGGCACGCTGGGACTCAGGCCCAGAGACTCTACGTGTGACTGGAGAGAGAAAATGCCAGAGCCTGGGAACAGAGGAGTGGCGCCCTGCAGTGGGCTTGGGCCGGCAGCTGTCAGATGGGGAGGCTGAACATTTGTCTCAGGAGCAGCAACACCATCTGCGACCAGCAGAGGGTAGTGTGTCCGCCACAGTGCGAGCCAAGTCCCAGTCGCTCCCTCGAGTCCTTTCACCAGAAGATCCCTATTATGGAGAACTGCCTCAAACCGGTGCCCCAAATCACCCCCCTACACAAAGAAGCAGCAGCTCTGCTCCATACGGTCGATACCACAGTGAGTGGCCAGCAGGGGAAAGGTGGAGTGGTCAGACACAAAGTCATGCTCCTTCTGCAGTTGTACCAAAGCCACGGTTCAGCCGCCCTGTCAAGCCCCCGTCTTATGAGACTCACCAGCAAAACAGGGGGAGCTGGGAAACGTTGTCCTCTGAACCTGTGTCCAAAGCCAGAGACCGCTCAGTGTGTTTCTCCCAGAGTTTTGAACCACTCAGAGACCGGTCTGGTTGTTATTCTCAGAGTGCAGAGCCTCTAAGAGATCGGTCCATTTGCTTTTCACAGAGTGCAGAACCAATTCGAGACCGCATGTTGAGCCACTCTCAAAGTGCTGAACCACTAAGAGACAGATTTGTCAGTCATTCACAGAGTGCGGAACTACTGCGTGATCGTTTCTTCAGCCACTCGCATAGTGCCGACCTTTTACGGGACCGATCCCTTTGTTACTCTCAGAGCTCAGAACTGCTACGAGACCGGTCCATTTGTTACTCCCAAAGTGCAGAGCTCCTGAGACCAGAATCATATAGAACAGATCTATTTTACCATGAACTGACTGGTATGGATCCCCCTGGTTACATCCCACCCCCCTCCTACAGGAGATTCCTGCCACCCAGGAGTGGACAGAACTACCGAGCAGATTCTGCTCTTGTACGGTGGAAGCGTGAGCCTGTGAGTGCAGAGATGGGCCAGTGGTTTTCCAGGACTTCAGGATTGTCATGGTCAGAACGGCGTGAAGACAGGAGCATGGCAGTAGTTCCAAGAAGGCCTGTGCATCCAGGGCCTATTGTACCTAGCCGTCCAGGACTTGTGCAGTATGTCCCATTTGAAGACCCGCGTATCAGGCACGTCTCAGGGGGGCCCTATGGAAACTCGCTCACAGACGCGGACAAGATCCGACACGTCAACAAAGAGCTTCCCTGCGCTGCAACTTTAGGACAATCCACACATGATAGTGCCTTTCTCCCTTCACAGGGACCGAGTCTTAGCACGGACACTAACAAACCGACTCTCACTGAACAAGAGAATACTAACCGCTGGCACAAGGGGATGAACAAAGGCAGTGAAACTGTAGCACTTGACCAGAGCTGTGTCAAGTACCCCCCAGCCTTTCAGCTCAGACCCCTGCAACCAATCATTAAAACAGACAGAAGTACAGACCAACAGACTAGAGCAGACAGAAGCACTGACCAAGTCAAGGTTGAGAGAGTAACAGAGCCTGTCAAAGTTGAGAGAGGTGCTGAACAGACAAAAACAGACCAAGTCAAAGTAACAGAGCAAGTGAAACCTGATCGAGTTACTGACCTAATCAAATTAGATAAGCCTACAGAACAAGTAAAGCCAGACAGGATTACAGACAAACAAGTAAAGGTGGAAAGATTAACTGACCAGATACAAGTAGATAGAATCCCAGATCAAGTCAAAGTCGACAGGTATACCGACAAACAAATTAAGCCTGAAGTCAAGGTAGAGAAAATCCCTGAAAAGCTCATAAAAGCAGACAGAATTTCAGACAAGCAAAGTAAAGCTGAACGACTCTTAGAGAAGCACTTGAAGATCGATAGAATTTTAGAAAAACAACTTAAAGCAGATAAAATGTTAGAAAAACAGATTAAATCTGAAAAATTGACTGACAAGTTGATTAAGGCTGACAAGCAGGCTAAAGGAGATAGCAGTACAGACCAGATAAAATCTGAGAAGATCACTGACAAGTCTGGAAAAGCTGACAAATCCATGGATAAAGGTTCTTCAGAGAGTGTTTCAACAGTAAAGACAGAACCAGTCCAGGAACCCGAGAAAAAGAGTGTGAAAAAGAAACTAAGTGAGACTATTTTCTGCCTTGTGTCTGTGCCACTTTCGCAGTCCAGTGCAAAATCTCGAGATCAAAACAACAATGAAGAGAAAGAACCAGACTCTCCTCCAATTCCTCCTCCTCCTCCACCAAGTTCCTCCAGCGAAAACAGCAACACCCTCAGCTCCCTGCCTAACCAAAGCCTCAAAAGCACATCCACCACCTCCACTGATTTAGAGCTACAAGCACTCACACTTGGCAGCGGGTCCAGTAGCATAGCCACAAGGAGAGCTCATCGCAGAAGGAACTCACGCTCTAGGATCTTTAAGCCAAATCCACATGATGAGCTCCGACGGTATTCTGGGGCTTGGCCAGGGGACCAGTACCGTGATCAGGAAACCCAAACGAGCCCTGAGCCCACAAAGAGCAATGCAAATTCAGGCCCTGCCAATACAGAAGCACAAGATGCTCCTGCTGCCCCAGAGGTAACAACTCCTGCTGAGACTACATCGGTGGCTCCAGGGGCTGCCCCAGGGGCCATTGGGGCTTCGTCAGCTCCACCGGCTCCATCGGTTCCATCAGTTCCACCGACTCCAGCAGCTCCACCGGCTTCAGGAGCTCCTGACCCCAGCACCCCTTACGGGTATCCCATGAAGGGCCAGAAAAGCCTAAAACCATCCAGTAACAGTGCTTTTTCACGGACAGGTACCTTCTCCAAGAGCACAGGTTCTCACAGACCTCCATTACATCCCCCATCACACCCTCCACCCCCTCCTCCAACCCAACCTCCATCTCAACCTCCTCCTCCTCCACCAACACAGCCCCCAGCTCAATCCCCACCATCAGATCTGACTGAAGAGGCAAAGTCAGCCACAGGGCCAAACCCAGAGGCATTTAGCCAGTTCTTGCTAAAGCCAGTGTGCCGGCGGCCGTGGGATACCGTTGAGGATCTTGAGACCATCAATAAGGAGGCGCAAGACCAAGCAGGTAAACGCCCCAGTGTGGACCAGTGCATTGAGGATCTTAATGAGGCCTACAAAGATATCCTTGAGCTCAGCACTGCCAGCAATAACCTTCCCAACCGCTCCTCCATGCAAATCCCTGACCGCATTAAATCCAGGTTATCTTCAGATTCACTTGGAATTCCTGCAACTGCTCTTCGACCAAGCTTGGTGCCTGGAAGTGACCCAGAATACCGGGAGGTGAAGAGTGCCTTTTCCAGACCATCAACTGGGAAGAGTGTGAGCTTCAGCAAACAGCTGAGAGAGGAGATTTGTCCTGCTCCTCCCCCATCAGAACCAGGTTTCAGAGATTACAAAACAGTCATGTCCCAGATTACCCAACGCAAAGCCTGCAGATCAGTGAAGCTGGATATCCCAGTCCCCAAAGAGACCCAAAGAGATGACGATTTGACTGCACAAACCTCCTCCACCTCTTCCATGGCAGCCGAGCTCCCATGGGCAGACAGACAGCCCATGCAAGATGCCTCCACTCTAACCAGCCCCCCAGACTATGAGCACATCTGTCAAACTCTTCAAATGGCCCGTGAATCTGGGGCTGTTAGCCGAGCTTCTATAAAATCCAAACCAGGAAGTGCCATGAGCATCGAAACCCCACAGCATGTGCCCATACCTGGTAGGCCTCCCGTTGATTCTGAGCAGCCATGTTGTTCTTCAGCATTAGAAGTGAGACAGGAGCCAATGGCATTATTCAGGGAGGAAAGGAGCTCAGGCTTTAGGAGGGTAACAAGCCACACTAACAGGTTCCTTAGTAACAGGGGTGTGCTCGGTAGCCTTGCAACCGGAAAGCCTGTTGGTGACAAAGCAGGTTTAGAGGCAAACCCAGAGGTACCTGCTGATTGGCAGATGCAGCTTTCATTAGCTGAAAAGCATATTGCTACTCTGATCACAGGAAAGGGTTCAGCAGAGAACCTTGATGAGTCAAACAAGGTTAAAGGTGATAATGACATTCCTAGCAGTGAGTCAGTTGTGGATGAAGTGAGCAACATTTTAGCCTCTGAAATGAAAGACGATCCTGCCAATGCTGAGCAGAAACATTCTGAAGTAAAAAAGACAGAAACAGAGCAAATAGAGACACCTGAAAGCCAACAACCTGAAGTGACAGAGAAAGTGAAAGAAAAGGAAACTGTTAGGGAAAAGATGCAAACAGAGCAAGAGAAATGCGAGCAGAAAGACCCTGTTACTGAAGTAACAGAGCAAAATAGTGATATAACCTCAGAGGCAAATAAAGAACCAAATGTGGTCTTGAGGGCAAATAAAACTGCAATGTGGACTCATTCAGGTTTAGATTCAGAGGTACGTCCTGAATTTCCACCAGATCACCTTCCCCTTTCTGTACTTCCTTACACTAATCGTAGATTATCTCTAGGATTGGATTGGGAGCGGGGTGGGTGGGAAGGGGAAAGTTTGGGTCAAGGTGGATTCTGGTCCAGAGAGAGGCGGTCCCTTGATGCTGAAAGATGGGATGTTGGTGGAGAGAGATGGGATTTAGACAATGATAGACAAGAAGGAGGTGGTGAAAAAAGGGGTCTGGGGGGTTGGCGTGGATGTGGGATTGATGGGCAAGGCACAGATGATTCAGACTGGGAGTTAGATAAAAATACCCAAGACACTGGTGATAAAGAGGCAGATTCAGACACAAAACAGAAAACACTTAAGCCTGAGCAGGGTCTTGGTGAAGATCATAGCAGTCCAGTCTCTAGCACTGATAAAGTGGAAAAATCTAAAAAACATGTTGTTGCTAGCCAATGCATTGATAAGGGCTGGAGTCATGGTCCAGGTGAAGGTCAGGTTTCAAGTGTAGATAGACGGAACCGTGGACTTTCCCAAAGAATAGAGGCTCTTTTTATAGCCCCACCCGGGCATGGCTCAGAGGAGAGACTTGCCCGCATGAGGGAGGTGGACACTGTCTCACGAATGAGACGCCTTAGCCTCCGTAGCTCAGACTCTTGGGATGGACTGCATGGGGTGGGAAGGTGGGGAGATTATGGATGGGAGAAAGAATGCCCCCTTCCTGGCCCACAGGATTCTTCAAACATCACAAAGGTAGAGGATAAAGAGGGCAGCGCCCATCCTGCAGTCACCAGTGAACCTAAAGAAACAAAAGACGACCAGGCAACCCTAAAAGGTGAGAAACTGTTATAGCAGTGTATGTATTAAGAAGACTGTAGGTGACATCTGTACAGTATAGTGTTTGATAAAGACCCACCCCATACCTTAGCTTCAAATTTAAATGTGCAGTTCAGTTTAATATAGCAATTTATGCTAATTTTGACTAATATATATATGAATTATATTGACTTTTATTACTAATAATATTGACTAAGTAGAATATAATTTGAAAAAAAGCGAGGCCAGTGGAGTTAATGTTATTGAGTGACACCTGCGCCACTCAACGGTCTCGAGTTCCACGAAGGAGCTCCGGAAGGATAAAAGGAGGAGTGATGACAGTGTTGGACGAGAGAGGACTAGGCCTGGACTTTATGTTGTAATGTTTTATGCGGCCGCACCCCACTGGTCACACTGACATTTTAACTTTTTTTTGTACTAAAAACAAACTCACTTCAACAAGTCCTGGTTGCACTTATGCTGAGTGGCCACTAGAGGGAGGGCATTCTCCTAAAGTTCAGTTCACAAGTTACCTGCCAAATTTGACTCGGAATTTAAGCCTATCAGTCATCAGTCATTGATTATTATAATTTTTGGCAAAGAAAAATTTGCTGCGATTTGAACCCAGCATTGTGTTGTGATCTTATTTGAATTTATAGTGAATTCTTTTTAGCTTATTTACGTTACATGCATGCACTAATGTGCACAGTGATGCTATTGTTACATTTTCAGCTGTTTACATTATGTATTTCTCCTCTTTTGGCATTTTAAGAGTCACAGGAGCCCAGCCAGGTGGAGAGGTCGTAGCTGAACCCTAGAGGTCAGAGGTCATCTAACTAAGGGCCAGCCTCCAGCACTGTGACCTGGCTGTCTGTTAAATGCCTTCATCCTCATATGCTATTGAAACATCCTCAGACATTGACACACATATATACACAACATTAGACACAAACACACTGAGCGATGCATCTCTCTTTAATACACACGTCTGTGCATTAACACACACAAACTGACACACAAACACACAAAGTCATTGTCATGTATGCAGATGCTCACATGCATTCAGAACACATTTAAACACCTAACCACACTGAGACATCTGAAATGGCCTTCTACTCCGACAAGAGCATTGTGTATCAACTCTACTCCACACCCACTCAGTTCCAGCTCTGCTGGCTTTCTAAGTGTTGCTGTTCCACTGCCAGAAGGAGGTTCCCAATAATGCCCCACCCGCTTCATATATTACAGTTCTCATCATGCCCCATTTTTCTTAATGTCGTGCCCTTGTCATACATCTTTCCCCTGCAATTTCTGTAAAAGTTGGTTTATTGGACTTTATCTGGTGCGTTACTCAGCAAAACATTGAAAATATTGTTGTGTGACCAAGAAACAAACAAACAAACAAAAAACTTTACAGTCTTTTGTAAAAAACAAAACAAAACTGACTGTTTAAAAAGTATTACAGAACAATCGATGAAGTTTAAAACCAGCTACAATCTCTTATACTGTCCTATCCCTTGCAAACAACCTATCATCCTCACGACTGTCTTTCCTCAAACCATTTCCTTCCTCACATCTTTGCATGTTCCTTCCCTCAATCAATTTTTTCAAAGACCTCAGTCTTCTCACTAACCCTTCATTACACTAACCTTGTGTACATCTCATGAATTTCACATTTGTCTAGACCGTGTTATCTCTGCCCACCAATGTTTTGCTAATAACTGGCAATATAGCTATTTGTGTAAGTCCTCATCACACTTACAATATCATCCCACCAGTATTAACAAAGTCTTGTCCCTATATTCAAGGTATTGTGCTACACTTCTTAATTACTATGATCACAAATGATTTACATTGTCTTTGCACCTTAACCACTCTTTATTTCTTGAGTTAATAAACTCTCCCAACTGATATCATCCCCACACTAGCATACACTCTTAAAAACAAAGATACTTTATTGATATCAATGGTTCCATGAAAAATGTTTTCTATCCATTGAACCTTTCCATTCCACATAAGGTTCTATATAGTGAAAAAAGATTCCTTAGATTTTTAAAATGGTCTTCAAACTAAGAAATAATTTATTCTTTTAAGAACTAATTACAGAAAGGTTCTTTTATGGCAACCCCCTTTCTGAAGCTTTATTTTTAAGAGTGTATATGTGTGTCTGAGCGTTCTTGCTGAAACGCACTGCTTTAATGCCGCACTTTAAGCTAACCACATCATAATACCATGTCCCAACCAGGTATGTTTACTGTGTAATTGCAAGATTTTAATTCTTCATATTTCACCCCAAAATCAAAGGGAAAAAAATTACATTTTGCATTACGAAAATGAAGCCGATTTTTCTCAGTTACCCAATGTACTGTAGGTGGAAATATGTTAAAAATCTACAATTATGTATGATATTAATAAAGGGTAGTGTTTGTTGTACTGCCTTTTAATTTAAATTGACATGTTAATGAAATTTAATTTTAATTAAAAATGGTTCTGAAATATAGGCTTCATTTTCTTTATGCAATGTAGAGAGAAAGGGAGAGAGATTTCGGGATGACATAATAACTGGACATTTCTTTGTGAAATAATCCCTTTATTTTATTTATTGTTTATCTTTATCACATCCTACCTGGTTGGAACACGGTATAATAACTCCTTTCCATGTTCAAGCAGCACCGTGCATGACCCATCTGAGTCACCCCCTAAAACCTGCCAAGTCCATCAAGAGTCCAGTCCATGGGGGCAGCCTCTACCCCATCCTCCCCAGTGAGTCTCGGTCCCACCAGCCTTTCCTCTGTTGACATCATGGAACTCTCTTGTCGTTTGTTGGAACATGTGGTCCGCTTGTGGAGTGCTTTCAAGGGGTGCGGTCACCCCTCTGTCCAATGTGGTTCTGTTTGAGCAGACATTAATGTTTTGTAAACGCTTTTTATATTGTTTTTTGACTTTACCAAAACCAGTATGGCGGTTTTAGGAGAACTGTTCTATTTATTCATTTTTTTCATGTTTATGTGTCACCTGAGCTGTTCTGCTCCAAATCAGGAGTTCCACACGAGGTGGTAGAAGACGCTCAATGGCTCTGAACTGTTTTAATTTCCAGACGAATCGATCAAAGAAACCGTATCGCTCTTGGTTCGAACCCATAGTGCCCTATTACCAGAACTTTTCAGCACACTGTAAAGTATGTCCCTGAGTGTGGAGAGCTTTGTACAATATCGATTAAAACCAGTGGTGTGTTGCAGGTCAAACGGAGACCTGGGTTGGATGAGCATTTCAGTATTTGATGTATCAACTTAAAAAGCACCTTGTTAACATATTTTTTATCGTGATTGGATTCAAAGAGAATTTTTAGCTATCGAGTGGCCTTTTTGAAACACACCAGTAACGATAAGCCTAAGGAGTTACTTTGAAACACCACCAAAATATTTGCTATCTCAAGTGTCGAAATGTGCGTCATGTTTTGAATGTTTGTCTGATATATCAAATACCTTAAATGATGTTGTGTGACCCAGGTTTCACGCAGGTGCGACTTTGAATTAGGGAACTATTTTCAGGCGATGTAGATTAAAAAAAAACAGGGTCCCAATGCGAACACAAAGACACACTTTAGCTACTGTAATGTTGTGTGTCTATACCCTAAACCTCAACCCCAGGTAACTTCGGGAAGCAATAAATGCTCACGAGCGTTTCGATGAACAAGCTAAATGTGTACAGATAATTTTAATGGTTAAACGTAGATGGTTGCAAAGTAGAGGACAGCTCTAGATATGTAATGATTTGGATTAGTTTAGGTGAAAGATACTCTATGGTAATGTGTGATATGTATGGAACAATTTTAGGAAAAATTAAACTTCTAAGATACCATATGCTATGGAATGGAGAGATACTTTCTGACATCATGCATGAAAGCTTGAGCAATATTGTCCAACACAAAAGCTCATTGGCTGTAGAAAATCTGGGAAGCGGGATGTACTTGTGTTAAAGAGTCGTCTATCCCAATGGTTCCCAACCCTGGTCCTGGAGGCACCCCAACACTGCTCATTTTGCACGTCTCCTTTCTCTGACGCACCAATTTCAGGTCTTGGAGTCTCTACTAATGAGCTGATGACCTGAATCAGGTGTGTTTGATTAAGGAGACATGCAAAACGTGCAGTCTTGGGGTGCCTCCAGGACCAGGGTTGGGAACCATTGATCTATCCAAATGTCACTCACAGAAAAGCGTTTAAAGTTGCGTATGAGCGTGTGTGCGCGTGCATGTGTGTGTTCGCTTGCTTTTTCCTGTCATAGTGCCATCCATGTGATTTAAAAATAAAATAAAAAGGCATTTCACTGAATACTTATTTTTATCATTGAAATTCTTAACCAGTCTGCATAATGTATAAAATAAAAGTATATTTTAAATATTTTAAAAGATATTTTGTATTTAACCATAATAATTAATTTCTTCGCTCTTGGATCAAGATGGCAGTATTATGTTGAAAAAACTACGGCAAATTTCAGTCAGAGACCTGCAGCATGTCCCGTTTTGGCTTCTTGAAGCTTAGGGGCGCTCATTGTGAACATTGGACATGAATTACAGGATTTTTGTAGTAAATTCTGCAGTAAATCGAAAAAGGCCCACATTTGATATTTGATGCTTTGTATAGGTGTAATGTTCATTCAATTTACATAAACATCAAATAACAAATTTAGTGGATCCATTCACAGCTGCCTAGAAACTTGTTACAGCAAAGTGCATACAAGGAAATTGCAACATTAAAAAGTGACTTTGTTTGATCTTGATTCCCTTCAAAGCTAAATGTGGCCTTATTTTATTTGAGCATTTGTACGTCTTCCATTCAGAATCATGCACTGTTATCATCATGAGCTCGTACCAACGTTTTTCTAAAAAGAAATGAAACAGAACTCAATAAGTAAACAGTCTTTAGATCATACACAGCCAAATATTTCTTTCTTTCTTTGCAAGTACGATAAGCTAACGTTTGGATTGAAAGTAAGATGTGTAGCACACTGACAGGATCTGTTCCCTATTTCACTGAAAATGGCCATAACTGTTATATGATTTCAAGCTGTTTTCATGAACTATGTAGCATTTTTACCATTGTAGCATTCAGAGTAATATCAATGTGAAAAAGCCACTGAATCGTACTGTTTTTATTTTCATTTGTAATGGGAGTCATAATGATAACACGGTCTGTATTTGAAAACACAAGCTGTTGCATTTTCATGCCAAGAGTGTCATCGGTTACATTTTTAATGCTTATTTTGTATCACATTTCTGGATATCATGGTTTGCATTTGCATACATAATTTTTTGGTTCCATGTTTGTAAATGTTTTAGGCATTTGAAATGTAAATATGTGACATAAAGATAAAAAAAATCAAATTTAATAAACATTTTCTACAATTTAATTGCTGTGATTTAATCTGCATAACTGTGTTTGGAGTTGGTTAACCCTCTTTACTGAAGTTTATATTTTGAAGTTCTTAATTTGCATATGTTAAATAAGGCAAAAGCAAGTATACAATTCATATATTTGACTTTTAAATAATGTAATTTACTTTCTAGTATTGCTCTACTCAAGTGTATCATACATTTTGTTTATTTTTTGCAATAATTAAATGGGTTGAAATTTCATTTAATTGTGACATTTTATTTAAATAAAATATTTTTACCTTTTGATTTGCACATTTTGAGAAGCAGAGGAATGGTGTGCTGCTATATTTACAAACCCTTAAACAATAACTATAAATGGCCAATAACTATTGAGTGTTGAGTGAGAAACTTTATATTTTATTCACTGGTTTAAGGGGAACTTATGCTGTTTAATGTAATATTAAGCACATCAAACAATCAACAAAGAGATCTTTCTGTCAAGTGGGTTTGCAAAACATGTCAAAATTGGTATTAAGTATCAAACCAAGTCATTGTTGTTTGATAGAAAGATTGCACAAACTCATTTTTCAAGCAATGCATTTCACAAAAAGTAGTTCGTTGTGTTTCAGATCTTAAGACAATATATTATTGAAAATTATTCCAAGTATTTTGACACTGTGGTTATAGTGTGTAGATGTTCTAAAGTACAGTATATAAATATGGTCTATAAATGTGTGTTCATGTCCATGTGTGACTGAAAAGAAAAAAATCGAGATGAAGATCCTCCTAGAATTTCATTCATAAAATGCTCTACTGGCCTGATGCATTCATGAAATGTTGTGCCAATGTTGTGATCCATTGATAATAAGTTTTGCCAACATTTGGGTCCAACTGGCAGCTCAGTGTGGGAGTCTGGCTGGAGAAAAGTGCTAAAATCACCAACATTACACAGATACACACTCTTCTTCACTTTCTCAGACTTGGTTCTCTTTAGTGAAACTGTGTTTGTAGCTATAGTTATCAAAACACTGAACCAACATGTCGTCAGATTCCATATTTGACAGAAAGTAAGGAATTATTTTGGATGAATGGATGAACAATGATTTTTTTTTTCTCAAAAAGAAAAGTTAGTTTTTACACATTTTACTGCAGTGAATATTTCTCAGGGTAGGTTTATTAATTATAATATCCAACATATATATAGACTATTTATTAGATTTTTTTCAGGCGAATTTAAACAGCAAAACAATTATACAACAAAAAAAAACTATGAATGAAACATCAACAATGGAAAAGTGAACATAAAAATAACACACAATTGTTTGGGCCAAAAAGAAAAAGAGCTTTGCTGTAATTTATCAAATTACATAATAGCCTATAATGTGACAACTTGCCTCAGTTAATGACAACCAGCCTCAGCATACAGGCCTACATCTGAAAAACACGTAATTAGAGCCCAAACCTTATACTAACTGAGTACTAGCACCATGTGAGAACTACGTTAGCCTCGGCATCTACCAATGCAATGATGTTCTGTCATTGGTTCATATCAGCGGAAATCACGAGAAAATGTACTGAAATCACCAAACGCTTCGATCTCGCGGGCTACTGTACTGAAGTTAGATCGGTCCCCGCTGTGTGAAGGAAACAAACGAATAATTCAGAAAAACACGCGATAAAGTGTCAAGCAGAGCGAACGTGTATTTAAAGGTAAGAATATATTTACTTAAGACGCTTATCCAAAGCGTTTGCATCATTATTTTACTTGACTGTCAATTGAAAGTTTATTTTATATCGATGGTAGCCTATAAAATAGAATGTGGCTTGCTTAAACTCCTCATGATATTTTAAATGTCATTAAGTTTTTTTCACTGCTTTTTTAAATTGATCAGACCTACTTATCTGGATTTAATTTTTTTTATTTGATTAGTTTTAAGTACTCTTTCATGTTAAATGTGAGAAATGAAGAACGCAGTATTTGAGAGGTCTCTTTATTTATTTGAGTTATAAACTTCAGGACATGCATTTCAATTGTTGATAAAATTGCATATTAGCTTTAGGCTCTTTGACGAATTAGTTTGTGGCTCAGTTGTGTGAATAGTGTTCTTCAAACACTGTGGTCTAAAAGTTGCTTTCATAGTTTTTGTACTTTGGCAATTTATTACTTCAGCTATTTAGAGGATGAAATTACAGATACAGTTTTCCATTATATCTAAAGATGAGGGTGGTCAGTAGATTATATAATATAACCCAGTTTAATAATAGACAAAAGTGTTGAAATTTAAAAAAATTATAATTATTATATA